>NW_021899582.1:0-595 GCF_006229205.1 Suricata suricatta
GGCTTTGGGCGAATAGGCTCTGGATCTGGGGCTTAGGGGCACAATGGAGGGCCAAACTCAGCCATCAGATTCAAAACAAGGGGATTAGTAAAACTCAACACATTCAGTGAGGGGACTCTCCCCAGCCAGGCTGAAATCTGGGTGACCAACTGTCCCCATTTGCCTGGGATGGAGAGATATACCAGGAAGATGGACTTTCAGTATGAAGACCAGGAAAGTCTTAGGCCAACCAGGATGAGCTGTTGCCCTGCATAGGTCTCTCCAAGACCAGAAGATTCCTTTCTGGGCAAAGTGACCAGCCCAGGAACAAAAGACCTGCAGGCTGAGAGGGAGGGAGGAAATGCCCTCACGAGACACTAAGGTCCCCATCTTGTGATGACAGCAGCAGTCACCAGGTCCTGCCCCCACACACACACCTTGCCTGCAACACATCATAGCGTAATCTTCAGAGTTCCTGTCTGTTCGTCTGCAGAGGGACTGGCTGCAGAAGCTGTCACCAGGCACCTGGAACAGAACACCAGTCATGTTGGAACACCCTCAGGAACACCCAGAAATACTGGGGGGAAATGCCCCGGAGGTTGTCACTGTGTGTGCA
>NW_021899583.1:0-595 GCF_006229205.1 Suricata suricatta
TATTTGGGCCAAGACATGAAGAATGGGAGCAGAGCATAAGGGGAGGTGAGGGTAGAGCCTTCCAGGTCAGGGGAACAGACAAAGCAAAGGTCCTGAGTCAGGAGACAACTCATTACAAGGGATAAAATGAGGCTCATGAGCAGGGTCATGTTATAGAAACTGTGAAGAGTCCCAACAGTAATTATTTTATACTAAAGGGCTTAAAAATATTCTCAGCATCCTTATGCTCCTTAAGTGACCCTCAAAATCATTCTAAAAATGTTGGAGAGGTGGGGTGGAAAGGTGTTCTTAATCCTGCTTTAGAGAACAAAATTTTCTTATGAATTGTCTCTGCATATCTTTCCAGAATGGTCCCTCTATACTTCGATGCTTAAATTTAATTTCATGTATCACCATTATCTTTTATTGCTTTTGATGAGGGGAGCCTTCTGGGAACTAGAGACATCTTTATAAATCTCTTCCCATTATGATATTTAATTCTGTGGTTAAGCCCTCATGTGTACTGCTTTTACATCTATATTCATAAGGGATATTGGTCTGGAGTATTCTTTTCTCGTGATGTCTTTGTCTGGTCTTGGTATTTGAGTAACACTGG
>NW_021899584.1:0-595 GCF_006229205.1 Suricata suricatta
TCATTTCTTACAAACCTGGATATTTGTGAATATGTGATCGTAAGTATTAGGATCACCAATTAAGATCACCAGTGGAATGAGTTTTTCTTAGTATACCTGTGATAGATTATTATGGATACTTTTTGCTAATGTATTAGGAAAAGAAGCAAAATGGCATATTTTTGGTATTATATGACTGTATGCCCATAAAATAAAAAATAAATTTATAAATGATAAACTGTTGAAACTAATAAGATATATTTTGCTTAAATAGCTATACATAAAGAGATAGATTAATATCAAAACAGCTTTTGATAAAGAAAAATATTTATTTGCAAAGGCATCCATCAACAACTAAAAACTGCTAGAAAATAATTTTTTAAGTTATGAACAGGATCTCATTCCGAAAGTCTATGAAGTACTTATTGAGTAACAAAGAAAAATTTTTATTTAAAAAAAGGAGCAGTAAGTAGACTGGGAATACATTGGAAGATTCAATCTTGCAATTTTATTATTTATTCCTAAAAAAAGAAACACTTCCAATAAAATTTTCTTAACTTTTAATTTTGATTTAATTTCAAACTTTAGAATAAAGTTGTGAGAAAACTATACTTTT
>NW_021899585.1:0-595 GCF_006229205.1 Suricata suricatta
GGTGGTGATGGAGGAGGGCACTTGTGGGGAAGAGCACTGGGTGTTGTATGGAAACGAATTTGACAATAAACTACTTAAAAAAATAAACAAAGTCATTGCCATTGTCTGCATTCCTGAGAAGTGATTGCATTTAAATAGTAGCCCAATGAGGGGGGCCTGATTGGCTCAGACAGTTAAGCTTCAGGCTTCAGCTCATGATCTCATGGCCCATGAGTTCGAGTCCCATGTCAGGCTCTGTGCTGACAACTCAGAACCTGGAGCTGCTTTGAATTTTGTGTCTCCCTCTCCCTCTGCCCCTCTCCCACTTGTGCCCTGTCTTTTTGTCGTTCTGTCTCTCTGTCTCTCTCTCAAAAATAAATAAACATTAAAAAGATTTAAATAGTAGCCCAGTGAATTGGAATAAGGAATGAAAATTGGATGTGCAAAACGTCATATAGAATATACATATTTTTTTAGTATTTATTTTTAAGAACTCTTCATTATGGAGCATTTCAAACAAAAAAGCAGACAGAATAATATAATGAAACCCACTCTGTCATCACTTAGTTTCAATAACTATCAAATCATGGCCAATCTTGTTTCCTTTATGTCCTCA
>NW_021899586.1:0-595 GCF_006229205.1 Suricata suricatta
AAAAAAAATGGAGTTGTGTTTGTGAGTGTTGTTGCATTAATGGAAGAAGCATACACAGAGGACAATTTTGGTTTGAAATTGAAATCTTTGATTCCAGCCTTTGAGTCTGTTTCTCAAAGGACTAATCCCATTCAAGACTTACATTCTTGAAGTCGGCTCCTTATGGGTTACTTTTTTGGGTAATAATTCTTGTGGACATATGGAAAATGATTTTTTGAGTCATATAAGTCAATATCTGATAAAATGGATTTAGCAGAAACTTTCCAAATATTCACCTTTTGGCTGAGGCTAAGCCTGGAGTGTTTAAAGCCCAAATGGAGAATTTTTTTGAGAAAGTTGTGAATGAATGGATACTAGTTTATTATGGAAATACAATTGTAACCAAGCACTATAATGTGTCTAGACATACCAGCCTCGCTTGCCAAAAATGAAGTGTTCTAACTTTAAGAGAAATCCTCATGGAAAGTGCACAAGAAGTTACATGGTGAGAATTCTCTCAAAGACCCATATGTGCTCCTTGCACCATTTGGAACTTGGTCTTATTTTAGGAAGGGATTCTTCTAGGTAGGTACGAAGCTGTGAAATGCTATTCCTC
>NW_021899587.1:0-595 GCF_006229205.1 Suricata suricatta
TCACACTTAGGGGAGATCATGATTCAATTAATGCGTTTGTTGCTTGTGCAGTGAAAAAATGCACAACATGCTTTAAATAGTTCCCAAATTGTGTTAGTTATTAAGGCAGTCACTCAGGCCGCGAGGTGCAGACAGGGAGGTAGGAGGGGGTGGGAGCCGAAGACCCAGGGCCTGTTGGAGCAGATGGAGGCGGGGGGGACAGGACACCGCCCCCTCCCGAGGCAGTCCTCACCCGGGGGCAGCAGCCTCTGCCCAGAGGGGGCTGAAGCACAGAGAGGGGGAGGGGGAGAATCATATGTACACACACGGGGTCCCGGGGCGGGGGACATGCACACACACACACGGGGACCTGGGGTGGAGGACATGGGCACGCACACAGGGACCCGGGGCAGGCCCCTCGGCGCCGTCCATCTTGCACCTGCCCGGGGCCAGCTTGACATCAGCCCAGGGAGGACAGAAGCGCTGTTGTGAGGTGGCCCAGTTAAGTAAACAGACCCGCCCGGACTCCCCAGTGTCGGGGGCTCAGACCTCTGCCCCCGGGGGCCCACCAGCCAGAGGGCCATGCACCCGTGCAAGCTGCCCCTCCCGCTGGCCT
>NW_021899588.1:0-595 GCF_006229205.1 Suricata suricatta
TTTTTTTTTTTTTTTTTGGTTTTTAGCAGTGTGATATAAATAGATGTGTGTGTCCTCTGAGTTTTTTTTAGATCTGTCGGTTGTTTTTTTCATTTAATCTGAGAAAATTCTCAAAACTTAACCTCTTTAAATATGTCTTCTGCCGCATTTGGTCTATATTCTCCCTTTGAGACCCCAATTACATTCATTTTAGGCCACTTAACATTATACCTTGGCTCTTGAATATATTGTTCCCTTCTTTCCTTCTTTTCTTTTCTATTTGTGTTTTATTTTGTGTAATTTTTATTTACTCATCTTCTAATTCACTGGATATTTCTTCAGTAGTATCTTATCTGCTCAAGCTTTCAGTGAAGGACATCTTCATCTTCTATAGTATTTTCTTTTTTACTAACACATATTTGACTTTTTAAAAACAGTTTCTTTCTCTCTATTATAATTCTCATCTCTTCCTGTATGTAATTCACCTTTTCCACTAGATACTTTGGCATATTAAGCATTGCTATTTTATATTATTTGTTTATATTTTTAATTTTTTATTTTTTTATAATATTTTATTGTCAAATTGTTTTCCATATAACACCCAGTGCTCTTCCCC
>NW_021899589.1:0-595 GCF_006229205.1 Suricata suricatta
TTTTTCAATGTTAGTTTAGTACACACAAGTGTCAGATTCTTATCCATGCTGCTTTTTGGTCTTTAAACATGTATCTGCTTTTGTAACTACATTACCAAAATGCATGTAAGAATAGAGGCATCTCAGTGTCAACAAGCACCTTCTTCCCAAATTATGAGATAAGAGAACCTGTAGAACTCAACACAGTTGGCAGTTATTTTGACTCCCCCAAATCCCCACTTCATCCCAGGATCCATTTCGCATCCATACCCTATAAGCTAGGATTTCGTTTATAGAAGGCAAGCAGCCTGGGTGCATCAGCCTAACAGGTTTCATTGATAAGTCTGAAGCCTTTCCGTGCTTTAAAAGACACCATGGAATCTCCAGTTAAAACTATCCTGTATTTGCTTTTTCTAAAAGAAGAAACC
This sequence comes from Suricata suricatta, assembly GCF_006229205.1. Classification (NCBI taxonomy): domain Eukaryota; kingdom Metazoa; phylum Chordata; class Mammalia; order Carnivora; family Herpestidae; genus Suricata; species Suricata suricatta. Next base: position 408 of record NW_021899589.1, read on the forward strand.
CTGTAGTCTAAGCTTTTTTTCTTTTTTAATGGTGGAAACTTGCTTGAACTATGGTAATGCTGAGGCTAGCTGAATGGCTTTTCTCTAATTCGGCAAGTGGGTGAGAGACTGAATGCAGTCCTATGGGAAGTTTTTGAGAGTGAAAATGGCAAGTATAGTGGATGAATTCCAAATTTCAACTAGAATGG
>NW_021899590.1:0-1353 GCF_006229205.1 Suricata suricatta
ATCTTCCTCTGAGTCTTGTTTCTGGACTTATAAAAGGAGGGTGCCACAGACTACTTCATTTGACTGATAATTAAATAAAGCTTAGCTGTGATTCACATGTATTACCTGAACATGTATTACTTGAATATTTAAAAAGAAAAAATTCTGTAGTTGTGGCATACAGTCCCCATTTGGGGGTTTCTGGTTTTTGACATTTATGAATAACACTGCTATAAACATTCTCACATAAGACTTTTTTTTTCCTCTTCAAATTGAGATATACAACTACAGTTGAGTCTTGAATTTTTATTCAATGTGACAATCAATCTTGGTCATTTAATTAGTTTAGCTCATTTATATTCAATATATTTATTGATATAGTCAGGTTTAAGTAGAGTTTATTTGTTTGTTTCTCCCCTTTCTTCTTTCAATCAAGCTTGTAAGTTTTTGTTTTCTCCCTACATCTTTCTTTCTTTAGAGCTAGTTCTGAAGATTATAATACATATCCTGAATTCATCACACTATAGCTATAATTAATTTTATATCACTTCAGATTATAATGCAAGAAACTTCAAATTCCATTTATACTCTTTTCCATCCTTGTGCTATCTATCTCTGTCATACATTTTACTTCTATGTATGTTACAAACCTCCAAATGCACTGCTGTTATTATTTCTGGTTTAAAAAATCAATTGGCTTTTAAAAATTGACAAGCAAAAATAATTTAGATTTAGTTGTATATTTATTATTCCTTCTGGCAATCCTTCCTCCCTTCCTATAGAATTAACTTTCCATCTGGTACTAATATCCTTCAGCCTGGATTATTTCTTCTGGCCTTCTTTTATATTGTGGGTCAGTCATCTGGTAACAATTTTTTTCAGTTTGTTACTTTAATCTGACAATGTTTTTATTTTGCCCTTATATGTAAAAACTAAGGTTTCTCTGGGTATAGGGTCTAAGATGATAGTGTTCTTCCAGGACTGTAATGACATTACATTATCTTCTGGCTTCCACTGTTTCTGACAAAAGTGACTATCATTCTTATAATGTGCTTATGTGTCTGTGTGCTTCCCCCCCTTGGGCTATTAAAAAAATTTTTTTTACTGGTTTTTCCTTTTTTTGATTTTTTTTTTGTTTGTTTTTTAAAGCAGTTTGATCATGGCATGTCTTTCTCTGCATTTATCCTTCTTGGAATTAGCTGAGCTTCCAGGATTTGTGGGTTGCTGTTTGTGACCAAATTTGGCAAAATTTCAGCTAATATTCCTTCAAGTATTTTTTTCTGCCCTAGTCTCTTCCACCTCCTCCTTTTCTGGAACTCCAATTATACATATGTTAGATTTTTTTGATACTATCCCAAAGTTTCTGAGCTTCTA
>NW_021899591.1:0-595 GCF_006229205.1 Suricata suricatta
AAAATAATTGCATATGTTAAAAAATATGAAACTTTATAAAGTAAAAAAATAAAATTAAATTAAATTTAAAAAAAAAACATGTTGGTGGGAAGCAGAGAAAGGGGAACCCTCTGGACCCTTGGTGAGAATGCAACCTGGTGCAACCCCTATGGAAAACAGTATGGAGGTTCCACAAAAAATTAAAAATAGCAGTACCTTATGACCTAGCAATTGCACTACTAGTTATTAATCCAAAGGATACAAAAATGCTGATTCAAAGGGGATTATGAAACCCAATGTTTATAGCAGCACTGTCAACAATAGCCAAATTTGGGAAGAGCCCATTGACTGATGAATGGATAAAGAAGATATGGTATACACACACACACACACACACACACACACACACACACACATACACATATACACAATGGAATATTACTTGGTGATGAAAAAGAACAAAATCTAGCCATTTGTGACATCATGGATGGAACTAGTGTGTATTATACTAAGCAAAATAAGTTAGTCAGAGAAAGACAAATATATTATTTCACTCATATGTGGAGCTTAATAAATAAAGTAGATGAACATAGGGGAAGAGAAGAAAACAGAGAAA
>NW_021899592.1:0-595 GCF_006229205.1 Suricata suricatta
TGACATCCTAGAACTTGGGTTCTCCAGAGTAATTCTCTTTGCTCTGCCTGCCTTTAATACATCTGTTAATCAGTGACAGGTGCAGGCTCTGGGTTTGCTTCAGCTCAGTGAGGGGACTCACCCTCTGTCAGGCTATGACTCCCTATTTCTCACTGAACCAACACGAAACCTATTAGTCTGGCCCTCAAGGCTCTTCACATCCTGCCCTCCCACTAATCCAAGCTATCCTTGCCCTGTGCCCTTCAGTTGGAGTTCTTGACCACACCATGAATTTGACATGTCTTTGCCTTACTGTGTTATTCAGTGATTTTTAGGAGGCTTCCATGGAGAATGAGAATCCTTCAAACTCAGATTGCACAACCAGAATTGGGTTCACAGCCCAGCACCACTAGTCTGTGTGACCTTGGGCATCTCAGTGAGCCATACTGAGCCTCAGCAGTGGACTCGTTTCAAAATGAGAATAATACCCCTACTTTGTGTAGTAGGTTCTAGGTGACACTGTGCCTGGTATGTGCCCCGTGCCCCGCAGCCTGATGGTGTAAGGCTCCTTCTCTGTCCCATCACAGGCTGGCTGATGGTGAGGAGGTTGCTTATG
>NW_021899593.1:0-595 GCF_006229205.1 Suricata suricatta
CCAGCGTCCGCCAAGGAGCAGGATTTGGTCGATGACCTCGATGAACCTGAAAGAGGCCCCTGAACCCCAGCGGGAAGAGCAGCTCCCGCCAGCACCTTGACTTCGGCCTCTGAGCACCAACGTGGAGAAGTAAACCGCCCAGCCCCGGCTCGCGGCCTGCTGAACAGTGGGCATAGAGGAAAGCCGTGAACTACTTCCCCCCCCCGACCCCCCCCCCATCTGTAAAAGGGCTCAGCCATGAAATCTCATAGGGTCTTGCAACTAACTGAGTCTATGGGAGGTACTCAGAATAAGCGGGAACAGGGTAACTATTCATAGTTACTGTTTACACGGACCAACCAGACTGGCCAACCGCCGCATGGGGAGTCAGGGAGGGGCACGGACTCGGGAGTTTCAGTAGCCACAAGCATTGATTAGCATAACTGTCCTAAATCAGGATCTCCTCTGTTCCTTCTTTTGAGTCCCGTTTGTCCCAGGGCCCCTCTGGGGTCGCTTGATCACTTCCGGGGGTAGCTGTGCGATGCTCCAACTTCACATCCGGATTGTCCTCTCAGTCTTCCTTGGCGCTGACGACACTAATGCTACTTGGTTTTCT
>NW_021899594.1:0-595 GCF_006229205.1 Suricata suricatta
ATGTTCATTTGATTACTTCTTACAGTTTCTTGTTCTGTGTGAAATTCTTCATTTTGGTGTCAAACATCCTGATCTCTTTTGGGCCTTGCGTTTACCTATTGTTGATTTTTTCTAAAGGCTTGTGCATGTCTGGTCATTTTTTATTATAAATAATTACACATGTAATTTGAGGCTCCAAATCACCATAAATTCAAATGAGGCTTGGGTTCATTTGAAACTGATTTTCAGTCTCTAAAGGTTAATCAACTTCTGATTTGCCCTGAAAGCTGGGGATGGGTACCAGGACTGTTTTTATCTTGATGGGCTCTGAACATCAATTTTTGTTTTGTCAGCCTCTGGGATATTTTCAGGAGGTTTTCTCAGCTTATCAGCAATTTGGCTGAGGCCACTATTTTGGATTTAGCAAAATACTTTAAGACATACTGTGGTGTGCAATTTCAGTTTACTCTACTAGGTGTTTCTTTTTTTCATCAATATGCAACCTCCCATCTCAAATTCTCATTGTCTTGGTGGTTTTTCAATGCCTTCAAGTAGTTATTATTATTTTTTAAAATATATGCAGTTTTCCTAATTGCTCTGGGCCAGAGAGTTTATG
>NW_021899595.1:0-595 GCF_006229205.1 Suricata suricatta
AAAAATAATATACAATCATGAACAACATTCAAAAATTTAAAAATGTCCAAAAGGATAGAAAAAGAAATCATCTATCCTGATACTGAAGAACTCTTGGTATTTTGGCAAACACTTCCTGACGTCTTTTTCTGCACATAAGAAATAAACCTAGGTGCATTCTTTGCATATAAGATGTCACTCATGCATCTTGTAAATTGCTTCTTTGAGGCGCCTGGGTGTCTCAGTTGACTTCGGCTCAGGTCATGATCTCACGGTTCATGGTTTGAGCCCTGCAATGGGCTCTGTGCTGACAACTAGCTCAGAGCCTGGAGTCTGTCTTCAGATTCTATATCTCCCTCTCTCTCTGACCCTCCCCTGCTTCTCCTGTCTCTCTGTTTCTCTCAAAAGTAAATAAAACATTAAAAAATTAAAATTAAGTTGCTTCTTTACACAACACTGTTTTAAATGATCAGTTAAAATATTTCTATATGAAATCTGTTTTCATAATTTCTTATTTTATTTTGATAATCTTGTGTTGATAGATATTCACTGAATTTTCCTAATCTTGATAATATAAACAATGTTACAATTAATGTATTTAACCAATTTTTAATGC
>NW_021899596.1:0-595 GCF_006229205.1 Suricata suricatta
AGGTATTGCATTAAACTGTTGGTGTGTATAACCAGTAAATGAAAAGCAGGTGCAGCCCGAGGGTGGATTTTCCTTTGACTTCTGTTCAAGGAAGAAAGGTTACTGTGATCATCCCATAATCACTCTATAAACTGAGGCAGGCCGAGAGGCAAAGCGGGGGCTATTAAAGCACAGCCCTGGTTTGGCCACCGCTTCCCGGGCGCCTACTGCTTGCCAAACGTCGGGCTGGGCGCGCCAGGGCGCAGAAAATAAGCTCGAGAGCAGTCTTAGCTCCATTTCCACGCCAGCGCCTTCTGTTGCCTTGTTTGGCTTGTATCCCCGGTAAGTTGTTTCAAAGCACACTCAAGATGCGCAGCGCTCTCCTCCGTTATTTTCCTTTTCTCAGAGTTTGGCGCCCAGCGCCCGCCATCGGAGCCCAGTCCCGGAATAGGGACTGCCGTGGTCTCGAATCGGCCTGCGGAGCCAAGGTGGCGGGTGGCAGGGGTCGTGTCCACACGGTTCCCAGGCCCCGCGCCCACAGCCGCACGCCGCCTGCACCTCACGTCCTGGCAAACTGGGCACCAGCGGCCCCGCCCCTACCTTAGCGACGCAGCGC
>NW_021899597.1:0-595 GCF_006229205.1 Suricata suricatta
CCCTTTCTACCTTCCATTGCTCAAGCCTGTTTGTCTAAAAGCAGCCTCTCTACACGTCGCTCCTGTCTTTTGGCTATTGTGAATAATGCTGCTATGAACATGAGTCTACAAGTATCTCTTCAAGTCTATTACATTCCTTTTTAACTTGATACCTCTGATCCTGTCTACGAGGAATTTGAGCCTGGCATATGGTCCTTATTATTCTCACATTGGACATGATGTTCCGAGAAGGTCAATGGTCCCTAAGCATTGTACATCCTGCAGCTTTACCAGAAAACAGAATACCACTGTCATGTTTATAGGTAGCCCTGAGCCCAGAGGCCACGTAATATTTAGCAGTGTCCCTCAAAGTGGAAAAAGAGAGGGAGACACAGAATCTGAAGCAGACTCCAGGCTCCGAACTGTTAGCACAGAGCCTGATGTGGGGCTTAAACCCACAAACCATTGAGGTCATGACCTGAGCTGAAGTCGGCACTTAACTGACTGAGCCACCCAGGCGCCCCTTGACTTCTATTATTATAGGCTCATGGCACAGTTACAAACCTAAACTGCTTTGAGAAGTACACGTTTTCCTTTTAAGTTTTTAAAATTTGGG
>NW_021899598.1:0-595 GCF_006229205.1 Suricata suricatta
GATAAAGGGCACAGCTACAAATGTGACTTGTCAAAACCTGGACCTTAAGATCTAAGTTCTTATAGGACCTACTATGGGGCCAAGCCAATTCCATAATCTTAAAAGTCACTAATATGTCCATGTTACCTCTCTTTGAATTAAGTATTAAGTTATGGGAAGACATCAGTTCTACAAAAGGCTAATAAGTAACGGTCATTTGTAGACAATCAATTAACCTAATATAAAAATATAGGTTCGTTTGCATCATGGTTGGCTAGCATTTGTAGCATTTGCTCACCTAATTAATATTTACTGTACTGTATTAATATTTACTGTACTGTAATTGATCTAGTAGTAATTAATGATTTTTCATCTATTAGCACAGTGCTTTGGGAGTTTGAGAATACCTATTCATCACCTTCCTCGTTGGTAGAGGGAGAAAGTAAAGTAGCACATGAACACTGAGTATTTCAAAGAAAAATTAGGGAGTTAAAACTTTCCTACAGAGCTAAGATTTTCTGTACCACTCGAAATTTTATTCTTATATAAAGGGCTATAATTTGTTTATTGTTTGTACTACTTTTGATCTTTCTGAAGATCCTAAATCATTTAAACA
>NW_021899599.1:0-595 GCF_006229205.1 Suricata suricatta
GAAGACCCTTGCCTCAAGTCACCAAGAGGTTCGAGTGGCAGCTCGGTCCAGCCGGATTCCAGCAGTTTCCATCCTATGCCGTTACCTCCCCGTAAATGACATGCTCCATGGTCTCAGAGCCGAACAGATGACGCTGTTCTAATGGATACATGCATCTAAGAAATACACAGGAATCCCATGAGCCACAATCTTTCATTAGCGCAACCTAGTCACAGAACTTTCTGGGTACCGTTGAGACTCACCACTCCCGGAAGAGAGGGACTTCGCAGGCGGTCCTCCCCACACCGGGTAAGGTGAGAAGCAAATTCAAGTAGGTATTGGAGGCTTCATGAGGCTGATGCCTCTTTCTGGCTGCGATTATGCATTTCCTCACCCCGCTTAAAGGAGCCACTTACCTCTGTGTGAAATGGAAATATACCACCGACCCGTGGGATTACAGGGCAACCTCCGTAAACGCGGTCTGGCCCCCTGGCCACACATGGCGGAGACAGAGCACGTGGGAGGTGTCCGTGTCTGGCTGTGCAGACCCATGTCTCTCCACGGTGCGGTCCTTGTATTGCTCCATGTACACCTTTGATAAATGGCTCTACTTTTA
>NW_021899600.1:0-595 GCF_006229205.1 Suricata suricatta
GTGTGTGTGTGTGTGTGTGTGTGTGTTTCCTTGAGAACACACAGGCATTATTGAACTTGATGGCATGTTGCTGTTCGGGGCTCTTAGCCGGCATGCCAAAATAACGCCATAACTGTTGCCCCTTCATTGCCTCCAAAGAGGAAGAAATGAGCTTCTGTTAAAGCCGCTCCCATTGTCTCTCTCTCTCTCTTTTCCTGCTGCCCGTTATATAAAGCTATGTTTTAATTTTAAAAAGCAAAATAGAGAGCTATTTTAAGAGAAAATATTAAATATGAGAGTGATTTGGAGCTTTGGGTTTGTTTTTTAAAATTAAATAGAGAGTCAGCATGTGGTTATTGTAAATAGGCGAAGCTTTAGCTCTCCCTACAGGCTTTTGTGACAGTAGCTGTCTAAAAGGAAGAGAATATCAGAAGCTGAAAATTATCCCAAAGTGTTCATCAAAGAGAGTGACTTCCTTTGTCCAAAAGTCATGAGCGGTTACCTGGGTTGGCAGGGAGTTTGTGCAAATTCCTGCTGCCAGTGACACTTTATCACATTATTGAAGCAACTGGGTCCCTTTCTTGTTTTTCAGTGGTTCTCAGCTTTTTGTTGAAAA
>NW_021899601.1:0-1353 GCF_006229205.1 Suricata suricatta
GCCGAGCCCGTGGAGCCCCGCAGCCAGAGGGATGGACATCCCTGGAGGTGTTTTGAGGATGTCTGCAGTGGCTCCCGGGCGCCATGTGCTATGATGGGGCACTGATGTCATTTGAGCCAGGGGCTGTCTCTGGCTCTCAAAGGCTAGACTCCTTCCCTTTGGTGCAAGCAGCCTGCGGTAACCTAGCCACTTGCCCTGTCCAGTGGATGGTAAGGGGCACTGAGTGGCCGCCCGCAGAAACAGTGGAGACAGGAAAGAGCTCACTGGCTCTGTCTGAGACCAACAGAGCAGGATGGCGGATTCTGCAGCCTCAAGGATTTCCCTGCAGCCAGGACCCGACCTTGGCCTAAGGGCTTCCCCTAATTCGCAGCTCCTGCTTGCATCACTAATGCTTCCTTGTCCAAAGCAGCTCTTTCAGCGTGCAAATCTGTTCCGTGCAGGCTGCAGGAGTCACTGGGGCCCCCAGACAAAGTCACGTCAGTGTCTTTGAAGTGCCCGGGCTGGCAGAGCGCCTTGCTGTTGTGGGGCCGTGTGGTTCTCTCCTCTCAGCTCCTGGAATGACACACTTGCTGGAGGCCCTGGCGGCTTGCGCAGCCAGGCCAATATTTAGACAGTTTCCTGTCTAAGAGCCTTAGGGGGATTGCAACTTTGCCTCCCCTGTAGCCCCGCCTACTCTCCTGTGGTCCCTTCCCTCCCCCTTGGCCCCACCTCCTCTCCTGTGGCTCCACCTCCTTCCTGTGGTCCCGCCTCCTCTCTGTGACCCCACCTCCTCTCTTGTGGCCGGGCAGTCTGGCAGCCTGGCATCCTGACCTGCTTGTAAAGTTTCTCTCAGCGCCCACAGAAACTTCATAGGTGAGGAATCTTCTGGAGGGCTTCAAGGCTCCTTGCCTCCTCCTTTTTATGAAGGCAGCTCCTTTTTAAATTGCCTTTCTTTGACACTCAAGTGCCAAGCAATCTGAGCCCCCAGGATGACTTTGAAAAACCATCGCTTTGGAATTTGTTCTCTCTCCCCAGCAACCATAACCCTAAAAGACAGAGTGGGCCTTACCTGTACTTTAGGAGGCTCAGAGAAGTTCAGTGACTTTCCTTATGTTGCACAGCCAGTCAGTGGCAGAATTAGGGGCAGAATCCAAGTTTGCTGCCATCAAGTCCTCCAGCACCTGGAGGCGTGTGATTTAGGGTCCGGGTGAAGGCAGGACTCATCTGGACCCGCTGTCCCACCTTTGTGAGGATTCATGAGAAATTGATAGAAAACGCTGTGAAATCTCCCACAGAGGTGCAGCTGACGGTGGTACCGGGCTTTATCTGTCTGTGGAATCCAGGAGCTAGCGGGGGCCAGTGTGAGAAAGAGGA
>NW_021899602.1:0-595 GCF_006229205.1 Suricata suricatta
AAGCATCTTGGTTACTTTGTGAAATATTATACTCTCTTGTTCAATTCAAGGTGCATGTAACACAATAGAAAGGGTATAACAGTGAAATGTGGGACTGAGCACTAGACCCTTCAAAAACCTCAAGAATTACCTGAAATATGTATGCGTGTGTTATATCTATAGTCAAGAGTTATAAAACTTGGGCTCTTTACCATTTATTTGAGAGTCCTCAAGAATATTGCATCCTTTCCATTCAATTTATATTTCAGCAGAGTTTATATGATCCAAATTGTATTAGTCCATCAAAATCTGCTCTTACCTTTTTATCCTTTCTGTGGATTAGTTCTTAGGAGAATTCATAAAAAAAATAACTAACTTTTTTTGAAGGCTTTAAGTGCTCAGGTGCAAACCTAACTGCTTTATATGTATTGTCATGTGATCCTCAAAACAACCTACCTTCAGAGCCTGGCATCATTATTCACATTAACCCCACCGAGAAACAGAAGCAGAGTGCTAGTGAGCAGTCAATGTTATTATAGCTCGTACTGTGGCAGAGTACTAGTGCTTAACTAATCAACAAATTAACTAATGCTTTATACTGTCATGTAGTGGAAGG
>NW_021899603.1:0-595 GCF_006229205.1 Suricata suricatta
TTTCACTTGAGGCCATCGATGGTTCCCTCTGCCAGGAACACCCTTCCAACTCAGCCTTCACATCTCACATTAACAGCCACTATTTGGGGGCACCTGGGTGGCTCAGTCATTTAAGCATCCAACATTGGCTCAGGGTCATGGTCTCGGGGCTCATGAGTTCGAGGCCCACGTCTGAGCTGTGTTGACAGCTCAGAGCCTGAAACCTGCTTTGGATTCTGTCTCTGTATCTCTTTGCCCCTTCCCTGCTCACTGATTATCTCTTAAAAGTTTTTAAGTCACTATCTCAAAGAAGCCTTCCTTGAACCCCCACTTCGTTGACCTGAAGGATGAGGTAGCCATTATCCCAGCTCCCACGGAACCCTAGGGTTTTCTCTGCAACAGTTACGACACACAGTCATCATCAGTGTGAATATATAACGTGCATCCCTCCCACTGGACTGATGGCTCTGTGAGGGCAGGGGCCTCATGGAACTTGTCCATCCCTGTGTCCCGATGCCAAACGCACTTCCTGGCGGAGAGGTGCACTCAAGGACCACATACTCACTGAATAAACATCTTGTATTTGGCTGTTCCCTCTGTCTGGAAGGCCTTTTTC
>NW_021899604.1:0-595 GCF_006229205.1 Suricata suricatta
GGCAGCATATTACTTTCAGCAGTGCTAAGGGGGCCACAGAGGCCACCTGGCTTAGGGGGGACAGAGAGAATGATGCCTGCACTAGTCACTTCACAGTCAAAGGAGACGAGGACTATTTTCTAAACATTATCAGTGTTTTTCATAAGGTGTTGAGCTCAAGGGTGGCTTTTCCCCATTTGGAAAACATGGTCTCCTCCTCCAGGCTGGTGCAAGTTTTGTGGATACAGAGATGCCAGAACAGAGGCCCTACCCTCAGGAGTCAGAGTGTTTGAATGTGCAGTGATTTTTTTCTTTGGCTTCTTACCTGGACTTTCCAAATATTCTGCAATTAGTACGTTTCACTTTTGTAATGTTTTTTTAAGGCAGAAAACAAAAAAGGCACAGTCAGATCCACCAGACTGTAGGTTCTTCAAGGTCAGGGGCACCTTATTCTTCTTGGACCTCAGCCCCCTAGCCTGGGTTGTGCTGTGAAATGGGCATTTAATACATGCTGCTTGGATGACTATTGGACCTGTGTCGTCATTTCACTTCTTTCAAGAAATGAGGACTGGTTCCAAGAACTGCGATGCTAGGACCATACGCTGTACAAAATAAC
>NW_021899605.1:0-595 GCF_006229205.1 Suricata suricatta
CACAGATCTTTTATGCCTTCTCTTTCTCTACTAAAAAGGAAAAGGACTAATTGCCAATTCAGTAGGCTCCTTGCTCTTTTGTGCATTTTAAAGGCATTTGCTATTTGGGATTTGGAAGAAAATCATGAGAAATGAGAATCTCTAGCAGCCTTGGCTGGAAGCAGGCTCATTGTTTGCAGAGAGAGTTGGTTTCCATGGTTTTGGACTATAGACAGCTGCATTTTTTTTTCAAGAGTAGTTTCTACTTGCAATTGGATCTAATAAATAGCCAAAGTAGTCAGTCTTCCAACAGCAAAAGGTCTTAAAGTTATTTGAAAACACCCTTGTATGTTATCATTCACAATGAATGGTACATGCTTTTTAGTTACCAGAACTTAGGCATTTCTCTCAGGATAGACTCTGTTTGGCCCCCATTTCTGCTTTAATAAGGGTAGCCAATTGTGTTTCAGGCTAAGGGTCTTCATCTTAAAAGTGAGCACATTCTTCTCCTCTAAGCTACAAGAGACTGGGAGAATGGGCTCTGAGAGGGGAGTAGGCAGGAACCTACAGTTATGAGGCCTGAGCTATAGCCAGGGGCGTGGCTGGGAGCTGAGAC
>NW_021899606.1:0-595 GCF_006229205.1 Suricata suricatta
GTTAAGTGTCCATCTTCTGCTCAGGTCATGATCTCACGGTTCATGTGTTTGAATCCTGCATCGGGCTCTGTGCTGACAGCTTTGAATTTTATATCTGCCTCTCCCATGCTCTTGCTCTTCCTCTCTCTCTATCTCTCTCTCTGTCTATCTCTCTCTTCCCCCCCTCAAAAATACATAAACATTTAAAAAATTTTAAAGAATAAGAAACACAAGGGAGAGCTTAAGAGAGGGAGAAAGAAAAAGAAGAATACTCAGAACCTACTAGCTGGGAATCCATTCTCCATGGGTCTCTCACATCTCTTCACAATATGCAAGCAGAGGAACTGAGTTTTTTTCCTGGATTACCTTTTCAAGGATGTTTGTGCATAGAAGAACCCTGGGGATAGAAGAAGTATATCTCTTTAGAGCAGAGGGCAAGTTTGTTTGCTGCACACACAGTATAATTAAGATAGTGTTTCCCTCCAAGGCAAAGGTTGGGCAGTTTTTCTTGCAGCCCCCTTATAATTGTTCAGAGTTTCCTAAACTCAGGGTCCCTCATCTGTGATACAAACTCACTGCTTGTGCAGCAATCACCTGGGCCAGGTGATATACCTCC
>NW_021899607.1:0-595 GCF_006229205.1 Suricata suricatta
ATCGTAGTGAGGTACGTGGAGATTCTAGAGAAGCCGATGAGCTGCGGTGAGCACACAGCCTCACTTCTGTGGAAGTCCTGAACGCAACTGCTTAACCTCAGGGTAATCATGATGGTGTATGAGGCAAACCCTGGCTGAGGGTAAATAACCGTCTTGTCCTCTTCAGAAATGCAAGATAAGGGAGGCCAAGATGGAGGACGTGTCCCGCACGTGGAAGGAGACCAGAGGCAGGCAGCCAAGTGCAGTGGGTCCTCGGATCCTTGCTGCAGAGGACACTGTGGGCGCACTTCAAAACTTGGGGCCCGGGCATCAGAGGGCAGTGATCCAGCAGCTTAACTGCTTGACTTCAGTGATTGTGCTCTTCTGATTGTGCAGCGAATGCTCATTTTTGAGAGAGAGAAAAAGAGAGAGGGCGAGCATGAGCAGGGGAGGGGCAGAGAAAGAAGGTGTCACAGAACCCAAAGCAGGCTCCAGGCTCTGCGCTGTCAGCCCAGAGCCGGATACGGGGGTTAAACTCACAAGCTGTGAGATCATGACCTGAGCTGAAGTCAGACACTTGACCAACTGAGCCACCCAGTTGCCCCGAGGAGAATGT
>NW_021899608.1:0-595 GCF_006229205.1 Suricata suricatta
GCAACTCTTCGAAGGCAGAGGCAATAGGATTCTGATGTTCAGGCTGACTTTTAGGAGTCATCTTTTCACCTCACCCCCCAACATCAACGTGTACTTTAAACAGGTTTCTCCTAAGTAGCATGGTTATTTTTATATCAGTCTGCAAGAAAGGAAAAACATATAATGTGACAATGGAGTTTGAACAAGATATTCTAGACCCTGAAACTCTGTGGGCCAATGCTACCCAAAACCTGGCAGAATTCCTAGAGAAGGAAAAAACAATGATTAGGTGAGAAAGAACACTCTCTAATTGGCTTAACACAACTGGTAAACAGATGTTGTCATATTATGATCATGTGCTTTTTCTGGTATAAAAAGTTCAGTAATTAACACAAGTAAATCTCTTCTGCAAAATCTAATTTCATGTTTTAACCCAGGAAAATGCAAAGGACCTAGCTTAAAAAAATTTTTTTAGTGCTAAGACTTTTATACCTCAAATTTCCAAGGTAAATTGCTAAAGGGGGTCCTCATTATTGGTATATACTTATGTGCAGCTAATTCCTCTTAACATTTCACCAAAGACTCATTCCTACATAATTACCTCTGATCAACACTA
>NW_021899609.1:0-595 GCF_006229205.1 Suricata suricatta
GTCACTTGAGGAGAGTTTAATAAAGGGACATTTACAAAGCTGGTGCAAGGAATGGGGAAGTGATAAAAGAAGGTAGAGTACTGAGGGGTTCAATTTCCACAAGAGGTCTCGGAGGCCAAGGGGAGGGATAGTTGTGTGGAACCCAGAGAGAGAGAGAAGGAGTTGTGTGTGCAGCCTGTATGACAGGAGTTGTAACCTTTGGTTGAGGGGCTTGGCCAACCTAAGCAACAACACTGAGAGGGAATCAAGAGATAAATGCCCCAACTTCTTTCTCTTTTCCTGCTCTTCCACTCCCTGTCAGTGCCTCCTAACCAGAAGGACCTGGCTGAACCTAACCAGAAGTAGGGGGAAAGGGGTCCCAGTGATACAGTGCAAGTGGGGAGCCTCTTGAGCACAAGAGAGAGAGAGACCTTGGCCTTGGGGCCAGGGAGAGAACCATTCTCCAGATTATCTGGGTGTTTGCAGCAGAGAACATGGGCAGAAGGTGCAGAAAACCAGCCCTCCTCTCCTGGTGAGGAGTCCAGTTTCTGTAGCAAGATCCTTCTATGGGCTGCTTAGCCTACAATGACCTTCAGAGATGGAAAGGAATGGCTTC
>NW_021899610.1:0-595 GCF_006229205.1 Suricata suricatta
TCCCCAAACAAGCAGACACGAAGGTTCGATGCCATTGGACGTCTTTCCTATTTTCCATGAAGGAAGTTTGTTTGCAGAAAGCTGGCTCACTTCCAGGGCGTGCCACCGGCTTCTTCCCGGAGGGTCTGAAATATCAGTCTGTCGCTTCTATTCTTGTTGGCAGAGGAGATTCGGCTGGGCTCTTCTATCCAAAGCTTTACTCAGAGCGGCACATTCCCGTTACATAAGCACATCTATGTCCTATAGGAGAGACCTTGACGTCTGGGGGGAAATGTAAACCCAAACGCTGGCTCTATGCAGGTGGTGGGTCTAAACCCCCGGAGGTGGAGGGGGCTGGTGACGGGCATCCCTCCCTCTGTCCAGACTCAACCCCCACCCCGACCCCGCACGGAGCGGCCGGACAGTGTTCCCAAGGGTTGCTGAGAAGGTGTCTCCGCTCTCTCCTCCCCTCTCCCAGTGAGGACTGTGTGGTTGGCCATGACTTTGAGCCTGGGAGGGAGAGGCCTTGTTCTGAATTACGCTCTTTCATCCTCCATGCCAGGCAGCCCCTGGCTCCCTGGGTCCCTGGGGGAGCAGCCTTCATGATCCGGCCTAT
>NW_021899611.1:0-595 GCF_006229205.1 Suricata suricatta
AAAAAATCATGAACAGCATCATGCTTGTGTTAGGTATCCATAAATACCATGAATCCCCTGGCTTTAAAAGGCTAATTAATGTGCTTTATTGACTACCATAAGCATATTCTTTCAATAGCTCTGTCAAAAATGTAGTAATAGCATATAATTAAAGAGACTCAAAAGGAGACATGACATATAGGTTTGTTTATGATATTCCTTAAATTTTAATTTCAAAGGAAGTCCCCTAAACAGTATCCTAACTCTCCTTGAGAGTTTTATGAGCTTCAAGAAATGTTAAATATTTTTCTATAAACTTTCTGGGAAGTTTGCTCTGAAAGAATGCCGATCTGATCTTCTCTAAATTCCACTGGGTCTGAGTGGAGAAAGGGTTGTATTAAGTTGGGAAAATGAATTAAAATGTACCTTTAGGGGCACCTGGGTGGCTCAGTCGATTAAGCCTCCAACTTCGGCTCAGGTCAGATCTCACGTTCATGGGTTCGAGCCCCGCATGGGGCTCTGTGCTGACAGCTAACTCAGACCCTGAAGCTTGCTTCCGGTTCTGTGTCTCCTTCTCTCTCTGTCCCTCCCACTTTATGCTCTGTCTCTCTTTGTA
>NW_021899612.1:0-1353 GCF_006229205.1 Suricata suricatta
GAGAGAGAGAGGGAGCAAGCGAGGTGAAGGGAGAGGAGGGGCATGAAAAGAGGGAGACACAGAATGTGAAGCAGGCTCCAGGCTCTGAGCTGTCAGCACAGAGCCTGACGCAGGGCTTAAATCTACAAACTGTGTAGTCCTGACCTGAGCTGAAGTCCGGCACTCAACCGACTGAGCCACTCAAGTGCCCTACAGTATTTATTCTGAGAAACTGGTTCCTGGACTCAGTCACTTACATTATATGTAACTAATAGGCTACTGAGTTTTAAGACCAAAATAGGAGAGTATGTGTCTAAACATGAAAATATCTGTTAGTAGGAAAGAGCTCAAAGTTGACCAGTGTAGGTTTAAGAAAGAAGGTGAAAGTTGACTTGTGACTTAAAGCAAAGGTTTAGTTTGTGTTTTTTGTGGGCCTGCATAGTAGAATAAAAAAAATAGAAAAATTTATCATTCTGGGAACAGTCAGTATATAGAAACTATATAGTGGGTTAGACAGGAAAAAATAGTGATAAAAATCATTAAACTATAATAGACAATTAACAATGAAGGTATAATGAAAGCCTTTATGGAACCCTATGACTGAGGGAAAGTACTCAACTTGAAGGGGTTTCCTCCCAAGACTTGAGCTCAGAACTCGATGAAAAAGTTCAATCTACTGGATAGTGACAAAATTTACTGATTTGTCCAAACAGGAGCTGGTCCACAGTAACTGAGCAAGCAGGAACCAACCCCTCCAAGTGCAACCAGGAAGCAAGCAGGAACTCTTGGCTTGTCCTGTGGAAGAGATTGGTTGCAGGGAGTCACAGAGGGAGTTGGCTAGGAAAGAATCCATGGGAAACGGCAAAACATACCTGTGCTTGCAGAGGTAGTGAGTGTGGTTCAAGATGGGGGCTCTCCTGGCTGTGCAAATGCTCCCCGGAGGGAATCAGGAAGGCTATGAATCAGGAAGACTTTGAGGCACTGACTTTTGTGTTGAGAGGGTCACATAAAATTTGTCACCAAGCCAAAGCTGAAAGGCCATCCAGGGAGGGACCATGTTTTGCACACATAGCTGGGCACATAGCATAGTGGTCTGTTCTCACATTCAGGCAGCTCACAGCAGCCAGAAACTGCATGTGAACCCCTTCTTCCTGCACTGTCCCTACAGCATTGATAAGCTTAGCACAATGCTCACGTTAACGGAGTAATGCTTAAAGGAAATCTGTTATCAGAGCATACACTGTAGAGTGAATCTGGAGCCAAGACCATAAATTAGTAACTGACACAGAAGTGGAGATGGCTAAAATATATTCCCTAATGTTACAGACTTCCTTTGTGTCTTTAAACTTTTTTTCTACCTTGTAAACATGAATA
>NW_021899613.1:0-595 GCF_006229205.1 Suricata suricatta
GTCGGGGGTAAGGTCAGTGGGTGGGAACTTTCCTGGCTTAGAACAGAAGTCCATTATCTGTCACATTGCCCTGCCAGGGTGTTGATGGAGGCTTGCTTCACATATGGGGGGAGGCAAACAGACACCCCAGAAAAGAGCCCCAGGAAGGGAAGGCGTTCCTTACAGCCAGGTGGATGGCCCTGGGACAGGCGATCCAAAGAGCAGAAGGACAGGTGGGCAGCAGAAGTGAGGCAGAAGGTCAAGTGTCCGATGACCTGACATGAAAAAGGAGGAAAGAAATAGTCAGCAGGGAGGTCAGTTGGAAAACAGAGACCAGAGAGTGAAAGGAAGGGTCCAGGAAACCAGGGTGCAGAATTCAGGCAGGAATGTGTGTGTTGCCTCCTGTAATCGCCCTGCATATCAGAAAGGAGCGATGTATTTCACCTGTTTCTTGCAGTCTGGGAAGCAGTCTTGGGTCTCCTGGCTATTGTGTGACGCACTCCTACAAAGCCTGTGGGGGTAGGGTGTAGAAGGAGACACGGAAAAAGAGCAGCAGAAACTCGTTTGGGGCTTGCTTGAAGCAAGCCCAGACTTATCTCCACATCGAGTACCTGCG
>NW_021899614.1:0-595 GCF_006229205.1 Suricata suricatta
CCCCCTCCCCCGCCTTCTCCCCCTCCCTCGTCACTGGTGCGGAGGCAGTAGACCCCATCTCTTCCAGTCCACTCCTCTGTCCCAGTCCCCTAATGATGAATCAGTTTGATGAACCTCTTCCTCTCTTTGGCTCAGCTATGCTGGCTCAAAGTAGCTTATTGCTGACTGTTCTTCTTTTGAAATTCACCACATGTCCCTCAAATCATAGCCCTTCCATTTATGCAAATTCTTTGTCCATTCACCCTCACCCCTTGGCCCCAGGAGGTGTGAATAGCTAAACCGTGGAATGTTTGCCCATAAAGGGCTGATTAAATCAGTTATCTTTCCTTTGTTCATTAGTCACCTAAAATTCTATTGTAGTTGAAAGAAATACAATTCAAACTGCCTGAGGCCACCATAGGGATTTGTTGGCTCCTGTAACTGAAAAGGTCAGGAATATATAGCTTCAGGTACAATAGGATCTAGGTATTCAAACAATGTTGAACCTGCCTCTTCCCATCTCTTGTCTCTGCCTTCTTCCACATAGGCTTCATTCTTGGGAAGCAAAGACAGGGGATTTCATCCCACAGAATTCGCCACCCCCAAAAGTAAGGAG
>NW_021899615.1:0-595 GCF_006229205.1 Suricata suricatta
TCTGGAGACTGCTCAGGGTCCCAGACATGCCCATGGTGATCTCACTGCACGTGGCCTCTCCGTGCCCAGACAAAGGCCCCCTGCCTTCTGTGACACAGTCCGGGACACACTCCTCCTCCCCAGGCCCTTCCCTCTGACACAGCCGGTCACAGGCTCACGGTGGGCGTGCAAGCCCACACTCGGTGCCGGGAGAGCCAGCATCACAGGCACGGGCAGACCACGTGCCCTGAACCACAGGCTGGGTCGGAGCCCGAGCCCAGGCTGAGGCGATGTGGAGCTCCGATGATTCCACGCAAGCACCACCACCTCCTCCAGGCTGTCGACCGTGACTCGCCTTCTGGGTCCCCAAGAAGAGACGGGGCGGGCACTGCCCCATCACGACTCCAGGTGAAGAGCCCTCCCTCCGGGTCCTGCGAGGCTGCCGCGGCTATGTACCCGACCCACCGCGCTCGGAGCCCAGGAGTCCGCCGACCAAGGTCATCTCGTGACTCCACTCAGAGTCAACCCCGTCCCAGAGAAGGGGAGTCCCTGCACAGCCCACCGGAGACCCCACAAGTTAAAATAGAAGACCTCCTGACAGAGACCTGGTCACAAC
>NW_021899616.1:0-595 GCF_006229205.1 Suricata suricatta
GAAATTGCTGCGATTGAGGTCAAGGAGGCTGCTTCCTGCTTTCTCCTCTAGGGTTTTTATGGTTTCCTGTCTCACAGTCAGGTCCTTTATCCATTTTGAGTTTATTTTTGTGAATGGTGTAAGAAAGTGATCTAATTTCATTCTTCTCCATGTTGCTGTCCAGCTCTCCCAACACCACCTGCTGAAGAGGCCGTCTTTTTTCCATTGGATACTCTTTCCTGTTTTGTCAAAGATTAATTGGCCATACACTTGTGGGTCCAGTTCTGGGCTGAAAGTGCTTTAAAATCCATATGTAATAACCACTGGTGAGATGCTTTTAGTTTGCCTATGTGAGAATTCAGTCATAAAGACTTCAATGTTTTAATCTAACAGACTTTTTCTGAGGCCCTCATAAAAAAAACCCTTGCTGAAGTGGGGCAGGAAGGCCTTTGGGGAACCCTTCCTCCTCACTGGCCACAGCAAAACCTGCTAAGAGACCCAGCTTCATTGCAGAACAGGAAATTACTTCAGGGGCCCTAATGTAAATATCCTGGGAAGGCCTTGGGGCTCTCAACAGACCTGAAAGCAAATATAACTGAAATCTGTCTGAACCACA
>NW_021899617.1:0-595 GCF_006229205.1 Suricata suricatta
TAAACATAACAATATAGTGAAAAACAAAATATAACAAAACGTAAATGGTATTATATTTTTGTAGTGCTTATTCACTTACTCAGTGTGTCCCTACACTGACTTCACCTTATGTTCACAAATACTGAGTTTGATATTAATATTTTTATCTTATTAACAGGACAAAGTAGGGGGAGAGAGGTAATGAATACATAGAAAATAAATGAAAGAAAAAATCAGGGTAAGGGCTGAAATGGAAAACAGGCTATAGACAATGGACTGGACTTAAACCCATTGAGAAGAAGCTGGGGAAGGCATTCCATCAATGGAATGGAAAAGATTACAGAAGGGGCTATGGAGACCAGCATATCAGTGAATAGACCAGCTTGGACAGAACATGCATATGGAAAAGCAATAGTATATTTAAGCGTGTGAAATCTGTAATATCAACAATTAGAAAATAAAAACATAGCATGTTTATTTTTCAAAAATTTTCTGGGATAGATACCATTATATACTATAAAAAAGTTAATAAACATAATAACATATGCCTATGGAGGAAGGTGGTCAAGGGTACAGACTTTCAGTTATAAAATATGTAAGTACTAGCAATGTAATA
>NW_021899618.1:0-595 GCF_006229205.1 Suricata suricatta
GGGATATAAAGAAATCAGAATAGCCCCCACCCTATCATTAAAGGCCTGTAAGTTTCTATTAAAAAGATAACTTTTTAAAAAGCCATTTTTAGGGGTTCCTGGGTGGCTCAGTCAGTTGAACATCTGACTCTTAATTTTAGCTCAGATCATTATCTCACAGTTTTTGGGATCAAGCCCTGCATCTGACTTTGAGCTGACAATGTGGAGCCTGCTTGGGATTTTCTTCTCCCTCTCTCTCTGCCCCTCCCCCCACATGCAGGCTCTCTGAGAATAAACAAACATTTTAAAAGCCATTTTCAGTAAATCAGTTTTATTAATCTAGAATTTCATTGAGACTGTCCTCATTAATCACTTTCTGAGCTTCTTTAGAATGTAATACCTGCCCTGAGCATGTGTGTTTGCTGTGATTAGTGATTCCCAGCATTCTTTTTCCTTTCCAGGCAGTGACCCTTCCTTGAATATGTCTGTTGCCTTTTACATGTATTTGACATAGATCTGTGAAGGCATATAAGGTGTAAATATACATTTGTAAATGCAACTTTACCCTTCATTTCCTCAGCCTAAAATCAATGCTGAGGTGATGCAGAATATTTGA
>NW_021899619.1:0-595 GCF_006229205.1 Suricata suricatta
TGAAAGCACTGGGCCAAGATTATTGGTACTTTACCTACAGATGCTCAAGCCTAGCTCGTAAAGAAGCCACAATACACAGGGCAAGCCAAAATACTGGTGAAGGAGATCCACACAGCTTGAAGCAGCATAATGCAGCTTAGAGCCTTTCTTGGCAGAAAGACACACTGGAGTATGTGGTAACTTGAGTTGGGCTGACTCTCAGAAGAGAGCATTTGACAGCCACCAGGGCAAAGGAGCAGGGAACAGAGTGACAATAGTAGGGATAGCTGCTCATCAGGAATGTGGCACGGAGAGGTCAGGTGCTGTCCTAGCCTTGGGTCTGATCAGCACCCCTAAAGTGTCAACTTCCAATTGAGTTCATACATATTATACATGCATTTGTAATAGTGAATACTTGTTGTACAGAATAACCAATCTTATTTTATTATTTTTAATTAAGTAATATCTACATGCTTTATGTTAGATTCAATATATTTCAGCCACAGGCTTCTGTCTGAGGATTATAGAATTTCATGGAGAGATAGGCACAGGAACAGCTAATGGAATCTATTTCAACAACTGTCTAGAATTATCATAGTTGAGTATTTTTTAAAAA
>NW_021899620.1:0-595 GCF_006229205.1 Suricata suricatta
TTTTTTATTATAAATTAGTAATACTTAATTTTTGCTCTGTACTTAGCATATATCAGTTACTATGCTATATGTTGGTAGACAAGATGGAGATCATCTTTACCCTTAATGGAGTTTGCTGTCTAGTGAAGAAGTCACAGTAGAAATAATGTTTGAAAGGACTGGAATATAAATTATAGTATGCTGTGAGAACCATAATAGTGCACCCAATTACACTGGGTGTTGCTTTTCTTTATTTTTCAGAAAACTTAAAAATATTTCCCCTGCGTACTAGAGTGGATTTGAGTTTTAATGTGTTTTCTGTAACCATGCACGTACTTTTCTATACTCCTACATCGTGTGTATATTATAATACCCAAATACTATCTGTATTTAATTTTTTAATGTTTATTTATTTTTGAGAGAGAGAGAGAGAATATGCAAGCAGGGGAGGGGTTGAGAGAGAGAGGGAGACACAGAATCCAAAGTAGGCTCCAGGTTATGAGCTGTCAGCACAGAGCCCAAGGTGAGACTTGAACTCATGGACTGTGAGATCATGAGCTGAGCCGAAGTTGGACGCTTAAGCAAATGAGCCACCCAGGCGCCCCAAATACTATCG
>NW_021899621.1:0-595 GCF_006229205.1 Suricata suricatta
TAATATTCACAAAAGCCCTGATAAGGGAAACATAAAGATACTGAAGAAAAACGAAGGCAATTTACACAGCCAGTAAGTAATAACTCTGAGAATCTGAAGCCAAGCTACACAAACTCCAGATGTTGTTAAGTAACGAGTCATGAAGAAAATATAGCAGGAGAAAGGAGACTAAAATCAAAGTTGCTCATGGTAGGGAATGGAATATAAATCTGAAAATGGTGGTATGAAAAGCCTTCCTTGGGAGGGTTATAATGAACAGAGAGCAAGTCATTCTTAAATCCAAGAGATAATCATTCTAAGTAGAGGGAACATCAAAGGCAAATACATCTGAAGACAGGTATGTTTGGAAAGCAATGAGAAGCCAACATGGATTGTAATGGTGGAAGGAGAAGGCGGTAAGAGAGCAGGATGAACGGATTCTGGTAGGGGAGGCAGTGGGGATGTGCTGGTGGCACACAATTAACCATTTCCTTTGTCACTGCAGCCACTGTCACCGATGTGCTCAGACACTCTCAGATCCTTTACCATCTCTACATGACCCTCACAGGCTTTGGTGTGCTGGCTTTGGGAACTCATCTCTGGAAAACTGTTCTCA
>NW_021899622.1:0-595 GCF_006229205.1 Suricata suricatta
GCCGCTGGGCACGTGGAGACTGCTCGGAAGAACAAGGTCTCTTAATTTAAAAAATTATTCTTCCTGGTCTGTGCAGGACCTTGGACAAATAGGAGCCCGTTCAGATCTCAAACAAAAGGGGCATTAATGGGAGGGAAGCTTATCTAAGTGCCGGCCCAGGGGAGGCCGGGGGGTGTGTGGAACTCTCCGCTGTCCCCAAGCCCGCGGCCGCGCGGCCTGCTTGCGGCTCCCGCGTGAGGAGGCGGAGCCAGGGGGGTCGGGAGACGCGGGGGCCTTGCTCCCCTAACTGTCGGTGTCTGTCCCTCTCCCCGCCCCTCAGATCCAGAGACCCTTGTCTTCGGGAATCTTGGCTACACTAGTTTCTTTTTCCCCCCGTGCGTATGAAATGCTTTGCACCAAAGGAAAATTATGCAGTGTAAACATTTATCCAGAAAAATGGTTTGCAGTGTTATGTCCCTGGAGAACTTGGCCGCGAATGAAAGCCTGGGACATTCGTCTGCTGGCCGAGGACAGGAAATGGAATCCTTTGCTCAATATATTTCCAGCTTTTATGAGGCGGCTTTATGGAGGTGTGTCAGCTTCTCGCCTGAAGCCC
>NW_021899623.1:0-1353 GCF_006229205.1 Suricata suricatta
TACTAGGTATTTATTCAAAGAATATAGAAAGCTGTTTCAAAGAGGCACATGCACACCAATGTTTATAGCACCACTATTGACAATAGCCAAAGAATGGAAAGAGCCCAAATGCCCATCGACTAACAAATAAAGATGTGTTATATATATACATATGTGTGTGTGTGTGTGTGTGTGTGTGTATTTATACAATGGAATATTACATGGTGATCAAAAAGAATGAAATCTTGTCATTGCAACAACGTGGATGGCACTAGAGTGTATTATGCTAAGCGAAATTAGTCAGAGAAAGACAAATATCATATGACTACACTCACATGTGGAATTTAAGATACAAAACAGATGGACATAAGGAAAGGGAGGCAAAAATAATATAAAAACAAGGAGGGGAACAAAACAATAGAGACTTTTAAATATATAGAACAAACTGAGGGTTGCTAGGAGGAGTGGTGGGTGAGGGCATGAGCTAAATGGGCAAGAGGCATTAAGGAGGATACTTGTTGGGATGAGCACTGGGTGTTGTATGTAGGGGATGAATCACTGAAATATACTCTTGAAAACATTATTGCACTATATGCTAACTTGGATGTAGATTAAAAATAGTAAATAAAAACAAAACCCAAAAACATTTTCCATATCCTTGTCAGTGTTCAAGCACCAATGTTGAGAATGGTTAAGGATGAATGAAGAATCAAACTGGCAAAAGGGAGATCATTGTTGAATATGGAAAGAATAAAAGAAGAATTAGAGTGGCAAAGTTAAACGGACTAGGTAGACACATTGAATGAGAGCAGGTGACAACAGAATGCCCTTCACACACTTAGAGCTCCTTTTTCTCCCCATATTGAAACATCCATTAGCAGGTCCCCTCATATATTGGTTCAGCACTTTTGAAAATTAAAATGACCTGTTTAGATATTAAACAAAAAGGAAATTTCTGTATCAAAGAATGTCAGAAATGAAGAATCTTAGGACATTAGAAAGATTTCTTTACAGCACAATTACCAAGGGTATTGACTATAGTAAAGCTCATCATTATAATCTAAAAGGGTGTGGGTTAATTCTTTCACTGCAGTGCTTATGATGGAAACACAAATGAATATTTGAGACATGTATATTAGACACTTTACTTACAAGAATTATTTATAATTACTATATGCTATAGCCTATATGGTTCTCAAAGGATGTTCTGCCCCATGCTGCCCACTTCCACCTGAGGGTATCTGGAAAGGCAAGTGCCCATTTTGGTGGTCACAATGCTTGGTGGAGGGAGATGGGTGTGTATACAGTTCTCCAAGCCACAGATACTGAATGTTCTGGAGTTCCACACATGAAAGAATTGTCTCTGACCCCATA
>NW_021899624.1:0-595 GCF_006229205.1 Suricata suricatta
AGCTAAGTGTCTGACTTTAGCTCAGGTCATGGTATCGTAGTTCATGAGTTCCAGCCCTGTGTAGGCTCTGTGCTGACAGCTCAGAGCCTGGAGCCTGCTTCAGATTCTGTGTTTCCCTCTCTATGCCCCTCCTCTTCTTGCACTATGTCTTTCTCCTTCTCTCAAAAATAAACATTAAAATAAATTACAGAAAAAAAAACCCACAAACATGATAACCGATTTTTACTAGGTACCCACAAGCCACACTGTGGATTTGAATCTGGTCCTTATTTTACTATTTCTGGGATGCTGAGCAAGTTTTATTTGACATTTTACACCTGATTTCTCCTTCTCTATGAAATAAGAAAAGTAGAAAACATAGCATTGTTCAAAGGATTAAGCAAATTTATATTGGAAACTGGCTAAGAGAGTGCACCCCTTGGAAGTGCACAAGTACTAACTTCATTATCGTTACAGTTTTGGTTTCACTTTTCTAACATCATGATGGAGTGTCTTCAAAGCACTATGGCTTAGAAAAAGAAAGAAAGAGAAAAGAGAAGGGAAGGAAGGAAGGAAGGAAGGAAGGAAGGAAGGAAGGAAGGAAGGAAGGAAGGAA
>NW_021899625.1:0-595 GCF_006229205.1 Suricata suricatta
GGAACTTTCAGGCAGAAGTTATATCACTGTTTGAGCACGTAGAGGGCATTTATCTTTCAGGAACTGTGGATAATTGGGAAATTCGGGAGAGGCCACAGGGCGGGAAATAAGGGCAGAGTGGCAGGCAGAAACTAGATAATGGCAAGTCCATTCACCGTGCTGAGAAGCTTGGGTTTTACCCAAGGTAAAAGTTTGGGAACCTAGGAGCCATTTGCTGAGACTAAAAATTCTACTAATTTCTAAGAATAAAATATTTTAAACAAATACGAATGTATAATAATAAAGAGTATAGGGTGTAATACAACAAAGCTCAGGTGCTCACCACCCAGGGCGCCCATCTTAACATTTGCTATAGAATTTTCTAAAAGAAATACTATGTTACAAATATAGTTAAAGCCCACTGTGTACCCTTCCTTTATTTAAAATCCCATTGCCTCCAAAGAAAAACATAGCTCTACCTTATAGGTTAATATTGATATAAGGGACAAAACACAAGTAGGCTATACCCATTCATTTTTTAATTCTTAATTCAGCCCATTCACATACCACCGTTCAATGGATCAAATAACCATGCAAACTAGGAAACCATGGTCAG
>NW_021899626.1:0-595 GCF_006229205.1 Suricata suricatta
GTGGGGCTCAATATCATGACTGTTAAGATCGTGATTCTGAGATCTGAGCCAAAATCAAGAGTGGATGTTTAACCAACTGAGCCACCTCAGTGTCCAAGGACTACATAATTTGCAAGGATCCTTCTAAAATATGATTCTGAAACTCTGTGTAGGTGTAGATCTTGATACAGGTTTATAGATACAGATATGGATCCTGTTATGGATAAAAATATAGATATGAGCCCCAGCCTCCTTTTATAAGTCTGGCCTTATAGGTAGGGGACCCATGCATGCACACAGGGCCCTGTGCTAGGAAAGCCCTTCATTTGGTTAATTCTCTGCTGTCACCATCATGAAGCTTTTAATACTTTTTGAACAACATGTCCCATAATTTAATTTTTCACTGGGACTTCCAAATTTAGAAGCTGGTTCTATTAGTTTGTTGATGAATCTTCTCTTTAGAAAACTACCATATTAATAAGGCAGTGGTTAAGAAAATAATTTCTGTAGTTAAATATTAAATTCTAGATCATTTTATACAGCGATACTAGCAATATTGATTCCCATTTTCTATTTTTTTATTTGCGTTTGTTCTTTATAAGTTTAAGTATAGTCC
>NW_021899627.1:0-595 GCF_006229205.1 Suricata suricatta
AAGCAGGGCCAAGCAAAGATCAGATGGGTAGAGAAGAAATCTTGGCTATGTCAGGTACTTAGTTTAAGTAGCAACAACCCTGATTTTGAAAGCACTCCGTTCAATTCTCTGAGCTCACCCAGGTATTTGAACCAAAAAATCCTCTTTTCTTCGAATTGGAATTATGTTATATATAACCAAAACAGTCCTAACTAATAAAATATTTCTGAAAAACATCTTTTATTCCTTGGCTTAGACCACAGGTCTCAAGCTGGCGGTGAATCCTGCCTATAGGAACATTTATCCTTATCTAAATGTGAATGCTTTTAGGTGGGACATGTGTTCCCCAGTTGGCCACAGTCCTCCAAACTCCCTATTGCCTTAGACTCACTTGCCTCCCAAATTCATGACACCTGTCTACACTTGACAGCAGGGCTGCGTCAGCGCACACCGAGGAAGCGCCAGTCTTGGTGACCACCGCTGCTCCCCAGAGTGCACAGTGCTTAGTCATGCACTTGGCTCCTGTGAATCATGCCCCCTTGAGGTAGGTAAGGCGGGAGTCCTCGTTAAGGCCACCTGAGTAAAGTTCCACTGGTTTAGCCCCATCCCTTCCAAC
>NW_021899628.1:0-595 GCF_006229205.1 Suricata suricatta
GGCACACAGAAGGGGTAATAGCCACACTGGGGGAGCAAAGTGTTTTAAATAGTTTTCTTTCTTGGATAAGACCTGGATAATTGGTTGTCTTGGATTAATCACCCCTTTCTAGTCCCACTCCTTCTCCCTGGTGACACATGTGTGCCACCTTGAGAACATTTCTCAATTGCCACGAATCCCTGAAGTTGTTCTGAACTCATAGGCCTTTGAATTTGATGGAGAATTCCTGTTTGTTTTACTTTACAATGATTCCAAAGCAGAAATTTATACAACATCTTGTTCAGGCATCATAGCCACGTTGTTTCATGGTTGTTATTGGAGGTTTAGTCTCAACTTCATTCTGCTAAAACTACAGCTCTTTTCTTCCTCCCATTCAGCAGGGAAGAACCACTACTCCCCATCTTTCACAGGTAGCAATGTGGCTTCGATGTGTAAGTAACGACTCAATACTTATCATGTCGGTTCTTTTAAGCTGAATCCTCCTAATGCCCACTGGCCAGACTGAAACCTTTGAGTCTAATTTTAAGGCACTTTGGGGCAACAGGGGGCCTGGAAAAATCATCTGACCCATCTCTGCCTCTGGGCAGGATCACTT
>NW_021899629.1:0-595 GCF_006229205.1 Suricata suricatta
AGATTAATGCCTGGTCCAGTGAGGGAATTTTCAGGAATCCTGCCCTAGTTTTTTGGTATCTGCTTTTTTTTAAGCATAATTTTATTTATTTTTTTTAATGTTTACTTATTTTTTGAGAGAGAAAGATAGAGAAAACACCATGTGTATGAGTGCAGGAGGGAGAGAGAAAAAGAAACAGAGGATCCAAAATGGGCTCTGTGCTGACAGCAGAGAGGGCCCAAGGTGAGGGCCCAAACTCACATACCATGAGATCATGACCTGAGCGGAAGTTGGATCCTTAACTGCCTGAGCCACCCAGGTGCCCTTGTATCTGCTTTAATTGGTAGAGTATTAACCATGCCATATAGGTTGAAGTATTGTGAATATCATTTCTTTTTTATTTTAAGTTTGGTTGGTTTTTTTTTAATTTAAGCTGTACACCCAGCATGGGCCTTGAACTCATGACCTTGAGATCAAGAGTCACATGCTCTTCTGACTGAGCCAGCCAGGCACCCTGAATATCACTTCTTACTACAGTAATATAAGTGTTGTGATCATACCATAATACTGGGTTTTGGTGATTTTTCCCGTTTTGCTTATTTCTCTATTCTCTGTT
>NW_021899630.1:0-595 GCF_006229205.1 Suricata suricatta
AAAAAAAAAAGCCCTAAATGTAAAAAGATCCTCACACTCATAATAAAACAATTACAACTAAAAACTAAACTGTTTTAGTTTTTTTGCACCTTATGACAAAAATCAGAAAGTCTGATCAAATACTAAAGAGGAACTCACTAGTGAGAGTTCACATGGATATAACATTTATAAAAGAAAATTTGATAATACCTTTTGGTCCAGCAATTCCACTTCAAAGGTATTATCCAACAGACAAACCTGCACATGTATACATATCTTTGTAGCATTATTTGTGGTAGAAGACCAGAGAAAACCTAAATGTCTATCAGTAGGGGACTGGCTAAACAAATTATGGTATAGTCAAAACCTGGAATGTTACAGAACTACTGTTTTTAAAGTTTTGTTTTGTTTTTGTTTTTGTTTTTTGAGGCATGGAAGGGCAGAGAGAAGAGAGAAAATCCCACGCAGGCTTAGCACACTATAGGGCTCAAACTCATGAACCCAGAGATCATGATCTGAGCCAAAATTCAAAAATTGAACACTCAATTGACTGAGCTACCCAGATGCCCCTATTATAAAACTACTTAAAAAGAATGGGCCCAGTCAGTTAAGCATC
>NW_021899631.1:0-595 GCF_006229205.1 Suricata suricatta
GCGTGGCAAAACGGACTTTGCAGATGGACGTGATTAAGGTTAAGGACTTTGAGGTGGGGAGATTAGCTTGTGTTGTGCAGGTGGGTCCAATCCAATCATTTGAGTCCTTAAAAGGAAGAAAACTTTTCTGGCTATAGAGAACCAGAGAAATCGTGTAGCTGACTTTAAAGGGGCTTCAAGAAACTGGAAAAGTCAAGGAAAGAGATTCTCCCGTAGAACCTCCGGAAAAGAATGCGGCTCTGCCAACACATTGATTTTGGCCCAGTGAGACCCGTGACAGATTTCTGATTTACAGAACTGTGTAATGGTAGTTTGTGCTATTCTATGCACTAAGATTATGGTCAGTTCTAGCAGCAAGGAAAACTAATAGGGCATCTTAATCTGATGATAGCTTTTCTTTTCTTATTTTTTATTTATTTTTGATACAGAGAAAGAGCATGAGAGCGAGAGGGACAGAGAGAGAGACACAGAATTGGAAGCAGGCTCCAGGCTCTGAGCTGTAAGTCCAGAGCCCAATGCAGGGCTTGAACCCACAAACGTGAGATCATGACCTGAGCCGAAGTCGGAGGCTTAACCGACTGAGCCACCCAGGTGC
>NW_021899632.1:0-595 GCF_006229205.1 Suricata suricatta
AAAGCTTCCACACATTGGGAAACTTAATGGGTTGTGAAAGAAAGGTGTCCTGGGAGCTGAAATAAAAACATGGACATGAAAACAGATAGACACTATGTCCTCACGTTCATAAGAAAATTATCCAATTCATTGAATACTGATTGTCATTTTATTATCTGAATCGATACCAATGCAGTTAATGTGGCATTTAGAAATCATAAAAATAAAGATGGGATCATTGTTCCCCTAAACATAAGCCTTACATGGATATTGTAAACCTAAGGTGATGAAATCACAGTGACACTTAGAGAAAGGTGGACCCAACATATTTGGCTAGCATTTAAGCAACTCTATTTTTTGCTTTTCTATAGACTCCATTTAAAATTTAATCAAGGGGCACCTGGGTGGCTCAGTCAGTTAAGCGGCAGGCTTTGGCTTAGGTTATGATCTCACAGTTCATGGGTTCGAGCCCCGCGTCGGGCTCTGTCCTGACAGCTAGCTCAGAGCCTGGAGCCTGCTTTGGATTCTGTGTCTCCTTCTCTCTCTGACCCTCCCCTGCTCATAGTGCCTCTCTGTCTCTCAAAAATAAGTAAAAAGCATTAAAAAATTAAAAAAA
>NW_021899633.1:0-595 GCF_006229205.1 Suricata suricatta
AATACAAGTCAAAACCACAATAAGATATCTCACACCTCTTAGTATAGCATTATCAGTAAAACAATAATAAAATAAATAAGATAAAAATAAAATAAAATAATAAAATTAAAAAAAAATAAATAGTGAAATAGAGTAAAATAAAATAGTGAAATAGAGTCAAAAGTGTTGATGGACACAGGGAGAAATTGGACCCCTTGTACACTATTGGTGGGAATGTAAAATGGTATGGTTGCTGGAAAATAGTAAAGAGGCTCTTTAAAAACATTAAAAATAGAAATACCATATGATCCATTCATCCCACTTTGGGGATTTATCCCAAATAATTGGAAAGAAGATCTTGAAGATAAATGTATACACTCATGTTCATTGCAGAGGTATTCACAAAAGCCAAGATGTAAAAGCAAACTAAATATGTATTATGACTGAATGGATAAGGAAAATAAGATATACACATACAAGAGAATGTTATTTGTTCTTATAAAATAAAGACCTACTGTCATAAACCACAACATGGGTGGAACTTGAGGACATTATGCTAAGTAAGATAAGCCAATCACAAAAAGACAAATACTGCATGATTACACTAGAATGAGAG
>NW_021899634.1:0-1353 GCF_006229205.1 Suricata suricatta
CTGCCCTCTGGGTTGGCCCCAGGCGGGGCGGCCCCCAGGGCCGTGCACCAGCCAGCGCTGCGCCCCTCTCTCCCGTCCGGTGGTTTATCACAAGCTGATGTGGGCATGACTCAGACCCTGCGGGTGTCCAGGGGCCACGCCCGCCCCCTCGGCCCCAGCTGTGTGCCACGTGCTCACACACGTCTGTCGTGTCCACCGCCTGTCTCAACCTTCACGCAGAAATGCCACACAGACTCCTCGTGGTCCAGGGGCATCTGTGTCGTCTGCATGAGCGCTCTTCGCTCCGAGTTCCCACACATACTGCACCAGCAGGAGGGAAGAGGCTTTCTGCTCCAACGTGCGGGTGACCTGGCTTTTCGTTACTGCCGGACCGACGGGCGGGGGGCCTCCTCGCCAGCCTCCCCGGGACCGGTCCTCGGGAACGTGAGCCACACTCGTTGCGCTTCCTGCCCTGGCTTCTCTCTGGCCGTGCGTCTGTCCAGTCTTCCACCAGGTGGAACTCAGGGATCTTAGCCTTTGTCCTCTGTGACTTGTACAGAAGGCTTTCTTTCCCCTGGACGACACTGTACGTCTTTCTTGTTTTCCCCTGACATTTCTGTGTCTCTGTTTCTTGCTCAGTCCTCATCTCTAGCACCTGTGCTCCGCGGCTTTGCCAACTCCACGCTCTCTCCCCAGGCCATGGGGTTCATGCAGGATTCCAGGCCCCGCCGTGGGGCTCATAAATCCCTCACGGGCATCTCCTCTTTCTGGGCCCTGCTCTCACATATAGAGCTGTCTCTCTGATGCCACAGAAGTGCCACCGACTCAGGAAATCCTAACCTGTACATCGCCGTCTTGTCCGGGCGGGGGAGAGAGGCCAGTATGTCCTCCTGATGGAGATGCTGAGATTCAGGCCCATGCACTGTAGCCCCAGAGACAGGGTGAAGGAGAAGGGGATGCTGCATGACCTGAGAGGTGGAGAAGGGAAAGGCCCACGGCCTGGCCAGGAGCCTCCCGGAGGGCGTGGGGCTGGGCCAGCAGGAGGAGGAGGAACGCAGTCAGGGGAGAGCCCACCAGCGGACAGTCTGCAGCCCTAGAAGCCGCCCTGGGGCATCGAGGGAGCAGGTGATGGAGTCTCGCCCTCGTCAAGTTCCCGCCAGAACAGCTCCATCTCTGCGCCATGAGCGCAGGCCGGGGTGAAGCGAGGGCGCAGGCTGAGCGGGAAGGAAGACGAGGCAGAGGTCCACGTGGACCGCCAGCCTGTGCAGCTGCCATGACACTGGGGCAGGAACAGGGAGGGCAGAGGCCGGGCGCTGGCGCAAGCCAAGGGCACGCCCCCTATCTAGCACTCGGATCTAAAACACCCAACACCCC
>NW_021899635.1:0-595 GCF_006229205.1 Suricata suricatta
TTTTCCAGAGCGGCTGCACCAGTTTACATTGCTACCAACAGTGTAGGAGGGTGCCCGTCTCTCCACACCCTCGCCAGCATCTATAGTTTCCTGATTTGTTCATTTTAGCCATTCTGACTGGTGTGAGGTGGTATCTCAGTGTGATTTGTGTTTCTCTGATGATGAGCGATGCAGAGCATCATTTCATATGTCTGTTGGCCATCAAGGACTCTTAACTTTTCTATTGCCCAGTGTGTATGGGAGCATAAAATGAATGTGAATGTGCATCTAATAGTAAAAGCATCATTCCAGTGTATGAGATGGAGATTTGGTGTCTTTGTCAGCTTGGCTGTAAATAAAAAATACCACAGACCAGTGGGCTTAAACAATAGATATTTATTTCTCACAGTTACAGAGGCTGGGAAATCTAAGATCAAGGTGCCAGCTGCTTTCTCCCTATGTCTTCATATTGAGTGCGCATGTGGGAGGGAATAGATTTCTCCTCTTCATAGAAAGCTACCAAGTGTCTTTAATAGATTAGGACCCAACCCTTATGACCTCATTTAACCATAATTACTTCCTAAAAGTTTTACTTCCAAATACAAGCACACAGGGG
>NW_021899636.1:0-595 GCF_006229205.1 Suricata suricatta
CATTGAAATTTCAATTACAAAGGTAGTAGTGCATATCTTCCTATTGCAAAAAAAAAGTCTAAAAATACAGATAAGTCCCAATGTCCCTTTTTCAAAGTTCTTCCACAATTCAGCCTCCTCCTCAGAAATCCCCACAACTAACAATCTAGTGTGTGTTATTTAAAGTCTGACTATGGTTTTCAACAGTATGCCATCAGAATATATTGTTTTTCTTCAACATAATAGGTGAGAATGTACATACTGATGTGCCACTAGCCTTTGTTACTTAATTAAATGGGCGCAGGATCTTCCCATGACAGCACATGTACATTCACCTCATTTTGAAACTATTCCCTGGAATGTTAAAGTATGTATATACCACAATGAATAACATAAACAGGTTTTTCCTGGTGGAGATGTAAGTGGTTTTCCCCGTGTCGTATGATTAATGAAATGAAAACATCTTTGAATATGAATGCTTGGGTAAACATTAGAAACATTGTTTTCTAATAATATAGAGATATTAACAGACATTGGGTTAGAGTGGAAAGATTGTGGACAGTTGAACATTTCATAAATTGGTCTGGAATTTTATTCAAAAAATGCTATACCGGTT
>NW_021899637.1:0-595 GCF_006229205.1 Suricata suricatta
GTCTGGCCTCATTTGACCCTCACTGTAAGTGACGTACATTCCATAATCCAGTAAGGCCATTGAGGCACAGAGAGGCTGGGTGACTTGCCAACTGTTGCTCAGCTAGTGAGTAGTAGGTCTGGGATTAGAGCCCGGGGAGCCTGACTCTAGGGCCCATTTTCCTGTTCCGTACCACGCTTCGGGGCTGTCGCATTGGGGCTCGTGAGAATTAAATGTGGTAACGTATGGTAAAGGGCCCAGAACAAAAGCCTTGTACCTTGGAGGTATGGCAGTGTGGGTCACTCCACCCACCCCATCCTGCTGGGTCCCTCCCAGAGCGAAGCCGACACTTTGGACTCCTGACCCTGGTAATGAGGGGAGGTCCCCGTCTCTGTGTGATCTGAACACAGGGCGCTGGAAAGGAGGGTGGAGTCAACTTTTCACCCGGAAGCCAGGGAGCCTCACATGGTTGGGGACGGGTCATGCACCACTGTGGTCTGTGCTCATGAACGTCGAGGCTACCTCTCTGTAGCAGGGGTTAATCACCCCTTAGCCCTCGCCTGGGCCTAGAACATCGCCTCCTGACCCGGAAGCGGTCACTTACGCCTGTTTGTAC
>NW_021899638.1:0-595 GCF_006229205.1 Suricata suricatta
TATTTTCTTAGTAGTTTCAAAACATTGATTCTCAAACTGTGGACATGAAGGGAAAAATATAATATATATATAATTTTTCAAGACAAAATTTATTAGCTTAACCATAATCTGAATTGACAGGGCTCTTATTGACTTTTCCTGTTAGCTTTCTCGAAAAGGACTCATTTTAGGGGCACCTAGGTGGCTCAGTGGATTAAGTATCCAACTCTTGATTTCAATTCAGGTCATGGTCTCACGGTTCAGGAAATTGAGCCCTGCGTTAGCAGAGAGACTGCTCAAGATTCCCTCTCTTCCCTCTTTCTCTTAGTCCCCCTTCCCCACGTGCGCATACATGCTTGTGTGTTCTCTCTCTCAAAATAAATAGACATTAAAAAGTACAAATAAATGGACTCATATGCTTGGCTTAGGACAACTTTACAATTATAGTTGCTGTTTGAAATTGAAATCCTTCCTAGGTGACCAAGGAGATTTGGTTTAGAATGTTAGTTCAATAACTGGTTTTTTTTGTGTGTGAACCTGAGCTATAACTTACTCTAATAATTTTATTTACTTTTATTTATTTATTCTTATTTAGATGTAATCATAATATAGCATT
>NW_021899639.1:0-595 GCF_006229205.1 Suricata suricatta
TCTCTCTTTGGATGTACCCGATAGTACTAAATCTGTGGTTTCACTTATGCTAAAAATAAGCCTAATGGTAAACATGGCATTCAAGCTCTAGAATATTTCTACATTTCACATTTCCAAATAGTGATAAAAGAGGCAGTATAAAGTGAGCGCTAGATTTGATAGGAAAACCCAAAGTACCATAAGGAAATAAGCTGGGCACAAAGAAGGCAGAAAAAAAGAAGTGTGAGCAAATGTCAAGCAGATACCTGAGATTCTAAGTCTAACAGCGTATCTGGTGGAGGAAAATTATATTCTGGAGTTAGTTTTCTTTCTCTGAATAGTAGAAGCATCTGGCCAAGAAAAGAATTTAGTGTGTCTGCTGGAAAGACATGTAAATACATGTAAAAGTCTTAAGAAAAACAGAGGAAATCATCTGTGGAAACCATCTGTGCCCGTACTGACTCCATTCCTACAAAGGTGCAGTCAGTGAGGAGAAGCCCCTAAAAGCAGCCCTCTGCCTTCGAATACCCCAACCTGTGGGCTTACCGCAGAAACATCTCATGTGGGTCCTGATGGAAATGATGTTGATTAGCCCACAACAAAGCATAAATGGTGA
>NW_021899640.1:0-595 GCF_006229205.1 Suricata suricatta
TCTATCCATCCACTCACCCACCTATTCATCCATCCATCCATCCACCCACACATCCGTCCATCCGTCTGTTCATCCATCCACTTACCCACTCACCTATTTACCTATCCATCCATCCACAATTCATTCACACATCCATCCATCCGTCCGTCCATCTATCCATCCATCCATCCACCCACTCACCCATCCATCCATCCATCCACCCATCTACCACCCATCTGGATAGTGGACCAGGTTTACCACGTGAGAATGCGAATCACATGTATTATGCAGTTTGTTTTTGTCTTGAACCCCGTGTCTGGAGAGAATGCGCCAACCAGGCAGTGGGGGCAGATGCCCAGCTTCGCACCGTTGAGTCTGTGTGTCAGTGATTCCAGTGCAGGCTCTCGTTTGCGATCGCTTCCCTTCTGGGCACGCGGGCCCAGCTTCTCCCCCACTGGCCCTGCTGGTTTCCCTCTAAGTTCTTTTCCGAGCTCCTGCTGGTTGGAGCACGTGGGAGGCTCGGCGACCACTCCTGTGCTGGGCGTGCGCCCGGAGAGGCTGACCTGCGGACGGCAGGAGTGCGCTGCGGCGCTGCCCTGCCCGCTCCAAGCAGCAC
>NW_021899641.1:0-595 GCF_006229205.1 Suricata suricatta
TATCCATTGATGGTCACTTAGATTATTTCCATACCCTGATCATTATGAATAATGATGCAGTCCATGAACATGGTAGTACAAATAACTTTTCAAAGTAATGGTTTTACTTCCTTTGGATATATAACCAGAATTGGAATTGTTGGATGATATATTAATTTTAGTTTTAATTTCTTGAGGAACTTCCATGTACAAACAAGTTATTATAGTTGTTTATATTTCTGCCAGCACAGTATAAGAGTTTCCTCTTCTCCACATTCTTGATAGTATTGGTTTTCTCTTGTATTTTTGATAATACCCATCCTACCATATGTAAGTTGATATTTCATTGTGGTTTTTATTTGCATTTTTCTGATGACTTCTAATGATTAGTGATTTTGAGCACCTTTTCTTGTATTTGTTGCCCATTTGTATGTCTTCTTTGGGAAGATGTCTATTAAAATTCCTTGTGTCTTTAATTGGGTTGTTTTTTTACTATTGAATTGTGAGTTTCTTGTATATTTTAGATATTAACCCTCATTAAATATATATATGGTTTGCAAGTATTTTATCCAATGGAGTAGGTTGAGTGTTCATTCTGTTGATGGTTTCCTTTGCC
>NW_021899642.1:0-595 GCF_006229205.1 Suricata suricatta
GGTACAATTCAAGGATGCTTGCTATCACTCTTACTATTTAAAACTGTACTAAAGGACCTAGCCAATTCAATAAGTAATGTAAAAGAAAAACGCTCTGTAAATATTATAATTATGTAACATGAAAAACATTGAGAATTGACAGAAAGCTGCAACAAGATAGCTGAATATAAGATCAATATACAAAAATTAACAGCCCTACTATAAACCAATAATAACAAATGGCAGGCGAGAATTCTACCACTGAACCACCAATGCCCCACTAATAATAACAAATGGGAAAAAAAGAAATACCCCATATACAACAGCACTGAAAACTATTATCACTATAAGTAAACAGGAAATATATAACACCCCCATAAAGAAACCTCTAAAAATGTACTGAATTTGTTGCAAAAGAGCAGTTCCTAATGTACCTTCCCAAATTAATTTATAAATTAAAAGAAATCTCAATCCCCAAGAGATTTTTATAAAGAAGAGAGTACTTCCTTCTTCCTTCCTTCCTTCCTTCCTTCCTTTCTTTCTTTCTTTCTTTCTTTCCTCCTTAGGATAAAAAAAAATGTTTGGGGCACCTGGGTGTCTTAATCGGTTAAGTGTC
>NW_021899643.1:0-595 GCF_006229205.1 Suricata suricatta
ACAACATTTAGGGTATCGACCAATCACAGAGTGGGCCCACGGAGGGCATGACTAAGACCCTCACGTAGGGCGGAGTGTGACTAGCCTCCATCTTTAGGTCCGTCCCTAGAAAGGTCAAAGGTGTTAGCCGGCCTCTCCTGATTGGGTGCCACAGGAGTTGTCCCTCCTTCCCTGGGCAATGTGCGCCCTTCCATTGGCCAATGATACGGAGAAGCTGGCATCTTCCCCTTTAAGTACAGGGGAAGGCTGAATCAGATCTGCGTCCTTACAACTTCTCTTTGCCTGTTTCCTCTTCCATAAAACAGAGAAAATGATCAAGCCTCCTCCATTGAGCTTTTGTGAAGATTAAATGAGTAAATACATCTAGGGGCACCTGGGTGGCTCAGTCCATTAAGTGTCTGACTCTTGATTTCAGCTCCGGTCATGATCTCACAGATTGTGAGTTGGAAAGTTGCACAGGACTCTGTACTGACAGTGCAGAGCCTGCTTGGGATTTTCTCTCTCCCTCCCTTTCACTGACCCTCCCCTGCTTGTGCTCTCTCTCAAAATAAATAAATACACTTTAAAAAAGTAATCCTTGGGGTGCCTGGATGGC
>NW_021899644.1:0-595 GCF_006229205.1 Suricata suricatta
TAATAATATTGTCACTCAGTTAATTTCTGAAATTGTTTTTCTTTAAGAGGGTGACATTGAGGAGGAAGCATTAGGAAGGTAGTGAAATCTAACCTATATAGAATACAGAATGGCAATTACAATCATCTACCATAACGGAGTTTATAGATTAAAATAATCTACTTGAATGGAAAGGAGTAGGAAATCCAGAGTGACAGTGGGAAATCAATGATTGAGAATGGCACTTTAGATAAAGCTCCCACTAACTGGTAATGACCACCTGCCTCTCTGTCTCCAAATTTAATAATCCTATACTCAACCTGCCCCCGAATTCTAGTACTGTGCCCATATTTAGATGGCACATAAGAAACATTAGATCCATAACTACTAAGGAAAATCCAAAATTACTTCTCACCCTTCTCCACCTTCATTTTTAGGAACTAGTTTTGGAGTTTTGTTTTGTTTTGTTTTGTTTTGTTTTGTTTTGTTTTGTTTTGCTTTGAATCCCATTGTCCCTGAAACCAGCCTATTCTCTACTCATGTTCTTCCATAATATCGCCAATGGATTCAATCTCCTAAACCATAACCTAAACTCTGATAAAGGTTTAAAAAAAAA
>NW_021899645.1:0-1352 GCF_006229205.1 Suricata suricatta
GACTCACTTGGGGTCTGTTTTGACAGGGGATGGAGCAGGACAGGACAAATAGTTGTTATTTTAAATTCTTTTATAGTTTAATTTTGAGACAGAGACTGAGCATGAGTGGGGGAGGGGCAGAGAGAGAGAGGGAGACACAGAATCTGAAGCAGGCTCCAGGCTCTGAGCTGTCAGCACAGAACCCTACGCAGTGCTCAAAATCACAAACCATGAAATCATGATCTGAGCCTAAGCCAGCCACTTAGGCTGAGCCGCCCAGGTGCCCCGACAAATAGGTGTCTTATGTCTGTCCTGACGATTGCCAAAGCACAAACACACGAAACCAACACAACACTTGACATTGGGAATGTCATGTCACATTGTAAACTTTAAAAATTTCTTTTGGGGGGGGCGTCTGGGCGGCTCAGCCGGTTAAGCATCTGACTTCAGTTCAGGTCATGATCTGGTGGCTGGTGGGTTCAAGCCCCGAGACAGGCTGCACAGAGCCTGGAGTCTGCTTTGGATTCTGTCTCTGTCTCTGTCTCTCTCTGTCCCTCCCCTGCTCACGCTCTGTCTCTCTCTGTCCTCAAAAATAAATACACATTAAAATATTTTTTAAAGTTATTTTTGATTGTAAGGGTGCCTGGCTGGCTGGTGCAGTGGGTAGAGCACGTGACTCGGTCTGGGGCTAGGGGAGGGGGCGAGGTCATGAGCTGGAGCTCCACATGGGGCGTAGAGATCACTTACACAATAAAATAAATTCTTAAAAGCACTAAACATCATGTAAATTCACTGTGAACCGTTTGGGGGGAAATACACAAAAAGGAAATTAAAACCACCACCATCCCACCGCACAGAAAGGTGAGGTAGTTACACTTAACGTGTATTATTACAGATTTCGGTGTATATATACAGTAGCTTACTCAGCTGGGATTTTGGGGATTTCCATTTTGCACTGTGATTTCCCAAGTGACTGGGACCATGTTGTCCATGGCCACTAACTCCTCCAGCTCCAGTCGCCATCAATTCCCTCTTGCCTCCTGCTGCCAGCACTGCTCTCTGACACATGAGCCACTTAGTGATCTTCCCAGCCTGAAAATCGGATCCGCACATCCGCTCAGTCGCCCCCTCTAAGGGCCACTTCCGTGCGTCCACCTCTACCAGAGAAGGCGACAGGGGCGATATCCATCTGGGCAGTGTCCCATCTCCCTCCATGAAACGCTGCAAGGACATCGAGCTACAGGCCCTGGGGACACTGAGCCAGGGAAGAGACAGGCCCTGGAGTCTGGCGGCCTCACATGCCAGTCTGAGGCGGGGATGGGGGGCGTCTAGCTGAGGCAGGCCCAGTTTTCGTGGGTGCGGAGGGGTCGCAC
>NW_021899646.1:0-595 GCF_006229205.1 Suricata suricatta
CAATGCCAGTAAACAGATATATCATGATTGCTAAAAAGAATAAACTGAAAGAAATCATAATACAGAAGGAACGTCTGGGATGGGAATATAAACAAAAAAAGAACAGGATGGCAGGGGAAGCCACATAAAGGAAAATGAACAGTTAACAAGGACAGAGGCTCCTAAACCTTCTCAGCTCCTTTAGTGTCCTGGTAAGTTTTTCTTAGTACCTCTGGGTCCAAGGAAATACTTAACAGCTTTGCTTATTAAGTAACCAGGTCCAAACAACTAAAAGAGTATTTGTGCCCTAATAACTTAATGCCTATTGGGTGCTATACCTCTTCTCAAAGTTTGAATCAAATTGGACACCTCCACCGTAGTTTCTGTGCTGTAGTAAGTTCCATGTGATACTTCCTTTTTATTATAGACACTGATGAAAACCCAGCTTTACAAAGATATGATATTTTTTGAAGAAATGTGCTTATCTAATGTTGAAGCCCCAAACTCCTTCTAGCTGTGCTTTGCACAGTGTCCGACAGATGTTGCTATGCTTCTGTTGAAAAGATGTCATGGCACCCTGTAAGTTTGTGAAGGCATTCTGGGGTACCTTGGCACA
>NW_021899647.1:0-595 GCF_006229205.1 Suricata suricatta
TGGGTTTGTGAGTTCAAGCCCCACATCAGGATTGCTGCTGTCAGCTCAGAGCCTGTTTTGGGTCCTCTGACCCTCTCTCTCTGCCCCTCCCCAGAATGTACTCTCTCAAAAGTAAATAAAACATTATATAAAAAAAGGAACACGGATTTATTATTATTATTAAATAATTTTTAAAGTTTGTGTATTTATTTTGAAAGAGAGAGGCAGAGGGAAGTACAAGAGCAGAGAGAGGGAAAGGGAGACTCCTAAGCAGCCTCCAGGCTGTCAGTGCAGAGTCCCTCACAGGCCGTGAGATCATGGCCTGAGCCGAAAATCAAGAGTCAGCCGCTCAACCGACTGAGCCATCCAGGTGCCCTGGGATTAATTATTTTAATTTTAAAACAAGGTCAGCAAAAAACTTCTTGGTTATAGATTCATCAGTTGATATATAGTGACTGATGGTGTTTTGAAAAATTTAAAGCAGTCAGTGCAGTTTGGATTGCTAGAATTGTATTTCTCATCGATCACTTTAAGTATGTATTTCTAACCTTCACATTTACTTCATGTTAGAGTTCTTTATGTAGTTTCCATAAAACGCTGTCATTTATGAATTGTT
>NW_021899648.1:0-595 GCF_006229205.1 Suricata suricatta
AAATCTGTATCTACATAGGCCAGACATATTTTTACTATTAAAAAGTGTTTCTTCCTACTTTTTTAGTTGTCTGAGGTTGAATGGTTAATTGAAATGAACTTATTGGCTGGAACCAGAAGCAAAAGTCTCTTGTTCCTCTCCTCTCCTCTTTTTTTGGGAAGATTTATGTATTCCTGAAGGACTGATTACGGTTTTATTGATACAATTTGTCAGAACTACATAAGCTACAGACAAACCTTATGTGTTTAACACTGATGAGTACTGTCACAATAGTGAACGGCTAATATTTTGTTTTCCCATCCCCTGCCCTGGCCAGAGGACCGAGGTGACAGATCTGAGATGAGGGAGTATGAGGTCATTTTCTTTCTCCAGAGGACAGTGAGGATGAGAACCTAAGAGAAATAAGTGTGGGGGACAGAGGGGTGTGAGAGAATCTTTGAGTCCGTTTTCCAAGTTCTTTTCTGAGGTCACGTAAGAATTCTGTACTTGGATTCTATGAGAATATGGTGTTGTCAAAATGATTTTCTTTTATGTTTCAAGCTTAAGATGAGTTTTTGTGATGTGCAACAGAAAGTAACCTAATAAATGCACAATC
>NW_021899649.1:0-595 GCF_006229205.1 Suricata suricatta
CTTCGGCTCAGGTCATGATCTCATCGCTTGTGAGTTTGAGCCCTGCACTGGGCTCTGTGCTGGCAGCTCAGAGCCTGGAGCCTGCTTCAGATTCTGTATTTCCCTCTCTGCCCCTTCCCAACTTGCATTCTGTCTCTCTCCTTCTCTCTCTCTCTCTGCTCTCTCTCTCAAAAATAATAAATAAAACAATAAAAAAAGGAAATAGAGAATATTTATAATTTGACATGTCCATGAGTCAAGCACCTGAACACAATGTACTTGGGTGCTCTGCCTCAAAGTCTCTCATAATGTTACAATTTAAGGATTTGCAAGGACTGCAGTTTTATCTGAAGGCACAACTGGAGGAGGATCCCTTTCTAGGTTCCCTCTCATGGTTGCCGGCAGGCTTCAGCTCTCTGAAGACTGTTGTACTGAGAACCTCAGTTCCTTGTTGGCTATGGGCCAGCTAGCACAAGTATGATTTATTATAACCCATGCAAATTGTTTGCTATAAAATAGATCTGTTTTATTAAAATAAATCTTTTATTCTGTGGGTTTTACTCCTTTGAACATGGTTTGTATATTTTAAAGCACATGCAATCAACTCTCTGATAAA
>NW_021899650.1:0-595 GCF_006229205.1 Suricata suricatta
ATTCATCATGAGACAAAATTCCTCTCTGCCTGTGAACCTGTGAAATCAAACAAATTAGTCTTCCCAGTTACAAAGAGGGCAGAACAGGCATTGGGTAGAGATTCAAATTTTAAAATAATTTTAAATTTTAAATCTTTGTTTCAGAAAGAAGAAAATGATCATAAGTCCCAAGCATGTTCAAAACCTAACAAGGCAAATTTTATTAGATTTGAAGGATACAAAATAGTCTTCTATGGCTCCATGCCCTTTCCCTTGGGCATGGGTCCCCTGGGCACATCAGGGTAGTAGCTCTGCTTTCTGTATGTCCCATGATTTAATACAACTGGGTGCTCAGTAATAATGTTTTGGATGGATGTTACACATATTGCTTGGAATAGTTCACATCCTACCGAGGTAATGCCATGAAGCAGCTTGAGAATACAGTTTGTCATGGGCTGCGTATTACTCTTCTTCCAGATGTTGTCAAAAAGGGAAAGAAGTAATTGCTTTTATTTCCCTTCTGAAGTTTGTTGCTGTTGAAACATAGTTCTGACAGACTTAATAGAGGAGAAGCATCTGACATCTTTCTGAATGATGATATTTCAATTTCAAAAAA
>NW_021899651.1:0-595 GCF_006229205.1 Suricata suricatta
AGAGGGACGCAAAACCTGAGAGACTATTGAATACTGAAAATGAACCAAGGGTTGAAGGGGGAGTGAAAAGGAGAAGGGAGGTGGTGGTGATGGAGGAGGGCACTTGTGGGGAAGAGTACTGGGTGTTAAATGGAAACCAATTTGACAATAAACTATTAAAAAAGTAAATAAAAAAAAAGAAAGGTAACCTCAATGCTATTAGAAACCAAACAAATAAACAAATAAAAAGTAAAAATAAAATTCTCTGTGTACAAGATTTTAGGTGTTCCTAGGGATAGGTAGGGTCTTAGGCCAGAAGTTAAATCTTTATAGGTATCTCTCTGCTAACCATTTGCTTTTGGACAGAGCATGTAGATCCTTTTGGTAAAAACCTCATGGCCCCTTCTGAAAATGGATGGCTGGAGAGACTGCTTCAAGGGCATCCAAACATGGAGCGAGTTTCCTGTGGGGTGGAGCTGACCAAGCATGGGAGACTCTATGCATTCATAAATTACTCATGTAAAAAATGATCTGTTTTCCACCCACCTGAGGGAAATCTTTTTCTAATTTAACTAGAATATTAATTTAAACATATCCCAATATATATAACATGTTC
>NW_021899652.1:0-595 GCF_006229205.1 Suricata suricatta
GCGTGGCAAAACGGACTTTGCAGATGGACGTGATTAAGGTTAAGGACTTTGAGGTGGGGAGATTAGCTTGTGTTGTGCAGGTGGGTCCAATCCAATCATTTGAGTCCTTAAAAGGAAGAAAACTTTTCTGGCTATAGAGAACCAGAGAAATAGTGTAGCTGACTTTAAAGGGGCTTCAAGAAGCTGGAAAAGTCAAGGAAAGAGATTCTCCCGTAGAACCTCCGGAAAAGAATGCGGCTCTGCCAACACATTGATTTTGGCCCAGTGAGACCCGTGACAGATTTCTGATTTACAGAACTGTGTAATGGTAGTTTGTGCTATTCTATGCACTAAGATTATGGTCAGTTCTAGCAGCAAGGAAAACTAATAGGGCATCTTAATCTGATGATAGCTTTTCTTTTCTTATTTTTCATTTATTTTTGATACAGAGAAAGAGCATGAGAGCGAGAGGGACAGAGAGAGAGACACAGAATTGGAAGCAGGCTCCAGGCTCTGAGCTGTAAGTCCAGAGCCCAATGCAGGGCTTGAACCCACAAACGTGAGATCATGACCTGAGCCGAAGTCGGAGGCTTAACCGACTGAGCCACCCAGGTGC
>NW_021899653.1:0-595 GCF_006229205.1 Suricata suricatta
GATAATCACCATTACTGCTATTTTATTACAGCTTCGGGGCACGGCGCTCACTCTGCACACCCAGCGGCCGCCTCCGAAATCACAGGATGCGGAGTCTGCGCGCATCCTCCCCCTGCTGGTAGTGACTGCATCCTAGTCCCTTAAGGACCC
This sequence comes from Suricata suricatta, assembly GCF_006229205.1. Classification (NCBI taxonomy): domain Eukaryota; kingdom Metazoa; phylum Chordata; class Mammalia; order Carnivora; family Herpestidae; genus Suricata; species Suricata suricatta. Next base: position 151 of record NW_021899653.1, read on the forward strand.
ATCCCCGTCTCCCTGTCCCCACCGCTCAGTCCCCAGCCCAGAGGCTGAGGCCGGCTCTCTGAGGACGTTGGCTCAGGTGGGTGTCATTAGCCAAGTCAGCCCAGAGAAACTCATTGTGGGACGGGGCGGGCAAAAGTTAGGGCAAAAGAGAATATCCTGAGGTTGGAAGCCTCCAGGTCTCGGCTCCAGGAGGCCGGGTCCGCAGGGGAGCGGGCATCCCTGACCACAGCCCCCGGGCGTCTGGAGACACCCGTGCCTGAAGACCTGCCCGACGTTCTCAGCCGGTGGGACAGTAACCCGCCCCCGGGAGCTCCCGTCAGCGCCGCCGTGCCCTCTGCCCTGCCTACGGGACGCAAGCGACCGCTGGGCCGGGGTGACACGGGGCCCGCGACCTTGGCGGCGGGGCTGGGGCTGCCCGCGGTGCGGCGTCCGCGGCCCAGCGTGC
>NW_021899654.1:0-595 GCF_006229205.1 Suricata suricatta
AACAATTTTGATTACAGTTTTTAATATGTTGATTCCCTTAGAAGTGGACAAACTGGACTGAGGAGATACTAGGGACATGATATACTGAACACAATTGAAATATCAGACATGAGTATGCAATTTCATTTAATTATTACAATAACACTATGAAGCAGAAATAAATATTAAATGAACTTCTTTACTCAGAGATTAAGTGAATTGTAAATAATCAGCTTATGAAATGATATTTTTAGAATGTAATTATTTTCACCTTTGAAATTATTTTCCCCAGTATATCCTACAAAGTGAAAATATTTGCAAAACCATATATTTAATTTTGCAAAGAAAATTGTTTGATTTAATGTATATTTGATGAATGTAGAGGAGGATATTAGTTAATGTTTGAGTCCAATAAAGGGATAAAATAGGCATTAATAAACACAATTTTTTTTACTGCACAAATGACTTCCTTTATGATGTCACAGGTAAAACATGGATATGTTATCAGAGGAACTTCTGAAATTGGTATCAGTGCCTTTAAGAGAAGATCAAGTTACTATCTGAATTGTTTTAAACTTCTCTCAGTTAAAAACAGAGTGAAAGGATCTAGCAATTT
>NW_021899655.1:0-595 GCF_006229205.1 Suricata suricatta
GCGCTGCGTCGCTAAGGTAGGGGCGGGGCCGCTGGTGCCCAGTTTGCCAGGACGTGAGGTGCAGGCGGCGTGCGGCTGTGGGCGCGGGGCCTGGGAACCGTGTGGACGCGACCCCTGCCACCCGCCACCTTGGCTCCGCAGGCCGATTCGAGACCACGGCAGTCCCTATTCCGGGACTGGGCTCCGATGGCGGGCGCTGGGCGCCAAACTCTGAGAAAAGGAAAATAACGGAGGAGAGCGCTGCGCATCTTGAGTGTGCTTTGAAACAACTTACCGGGGATACAAGCCAAACAAGGCAACAGAAGGCGCTGGCGTGGAAATGGAGCTAAGACTGCTCTCGAGCTTATTTTCTGCGCCCTGGCGCGCCCAGCCCGACGTTTGGCAAGCAGTAGGCGCCCGGGAAGCGGTGGCCAAACCAGGGCTGTGCTTCAATAGCCCCCGCTTTGCCTCTCGGCCTGCCTCAGTTTATAGAGTGATTATGGGATGATCACAGTAACCTTTCTTCCTTGAACAGAAGTCAAAGGAAAATCCACCCTCGGGCTGCACCTGCTTTTCATTTACTGGTTATACACACCAACAGTTTAATGCAATACCT
>NW_021899656.1:0-2901 GCF_006229205.1 Suricata suricatta
ATCCATGAACCATGGGACCATGACCTGAGAAGACACAACTGACTGAGGTACCAAGGAACCCCTATATATTCAAAACTTAAATCCAAGTTAGTTAACATTTAGGATAGTCTTGGTTTCAGAAGTAGAATTTAGGGCTTCATCACATAGATGCACCAGGGTGCATCATAATACCCATTTCAAATTTAGCCCATTACCCCACCCCTCCTATCTAGAAACCCTCACGTTGTTCCCTGTATTTAAGGGTTCTCTTGGGTCACTGGGGTGGCTCAGTCGGTCATGACTCTGATTTCAGCTCAGCTCATGATGTCAGGGATCGAGAGATTCAAGGCCCGAGTGGGAGTCAGTGCAGACAGCTCAGAGCCTAAAGCCTGCTTTGGATTCTATGTCTCCACCGCTCTCTGCCACTCCCCTGGTAAGGCTCTGTATCTCTCTCTCTAAGTCTCTGTCTCTCTATGTCACAAAAAGAAACATTAGACAAAATTTTTACAGCATCTTCTATGGCTTGCCTGGCTCTGTGATTTTATCTGATTTTATTTATTCTTGCCTTGCCCTATGTTCATCTGTTTTGTTTTTTTATCCCACATAGGAAAGTGATCACGTGGCACTTATTGAATGAAAGAGTTCAACAGTGAAAAATAAATCTGAGAATTTAAGAGAGTTTAACAGATGAAATCAATTTTTACTGCTGCTTTCATTCTAAATTGGGCAGAATCTTGGGGAAATGCAAATAGTCTTTGTATATCTAAGCCATGCAGAGAAAAGCACAGAAAAATAACCATGCTTGGTCATCCTGTAGAAATTTTGGGATCCAACCTTCCCCTCATGGATTGATATCTGTAACACACACACACACACACACACACACACACACACACAAACACACACAGTGTTTGATCTGGATCTCATGACGGCCTCCTTAAGCATGTATTTCACTCCCTATATGACTATGGCCAGCTCCTCTTGGCTGTTTTCCTGCCACGTGTTCCTCCCACACCTGAAAAGGTCCACACACACCTGAATTTGCAATCCATAGGGGAGATCCCAAGAGGGACTCTTGGCACGCGGCTCTCTGACCATAAGGGGGTGCCCAATGGCCAGCACAGGCATTACATTGGCTTCTAGAAGGACCTGACATGGTGCAGTTAGTAAGGAAGACAGGGCTGAGTCTCCATGCCTCTCACTGCAGCCTGACCATGACCTGGGGCATAAAGGCGACATGAACTTTTAGGGAAGGTCTGGTGGGTCTTGGACTCCCTCCTTGTGACTCTTAATTTTGGCCGTGCTAGACCCCGGACCCTGAGCTAGAATAGAGAATGCTGAGCTGCTCAGGCAACTGGTAATAAAATATTTTCCAGTGATTCTGGGAGCTTTTATTTTCAAATATAAATCTAATTCAGTCAAGATATTAAATTTTAAAAATGTTGCACATTTGCAAATGAGTTTGCATCTGGGAAAACCTGTAGGTGCCCTCAGCTGGGGTGATGTTGGAACAATAACTGCAATTGGTACAGTGTATTTTGGCTCACCAAATCCAGCTGACCACATCTGGATTTCTCAAGAAAGTCATAATTCACAGATTTCACCCGTCAATGTATAATGGTATTAATAAGGCTACAGAAAAGGGAGTATAGGGAGAGGGACCAAGACAGTGGAAAAGGACGGAAGTTTTAATTGCATTTTGCATCCATGAAATGCAGCCATATCAAAACTAAACCACCCTGCACACCTAGACACCTGATTTGCGGATTAACACAACAATCTTCACAACCTGAACCACAGAACTCAGCATATACATGGCATACAGAGGTGAACTAATGGAGAGACAAGCCACGGAGCTTGTTTTTGCTTATGGAAGGACGATGTACATTAAGAGATGACAGGAATAAAAGTACACCAAAAGCAGCTAGAGAGAAAGTGGAAAAGTGCAAACAGTCGAAGGTACCGAACTACAATGGGAGAAAGGAGAAAGGAGAAAGGAGAGGGTAGAAATTGCACTCAGACTCTATAAACAGGGGAGCAGTCTGAAACTCTGCAGCTGGATACCTGGTGGATCTCTGGTGGGAAGGGAGAATCCTTGGGAACAGAGAGTGAGGTCTGAGTGGTCCACATGCAACACAAGGAGAGGCAGTTCCCCTACTGGGGGGACACTTGATACAGGCTGTTTGGCCACCCCAGCAAATGTCCCATCAGACCCCGTGGCACAACCACATTCACGGGTGCTGAAACAAGCATCTTACAACCACGAAGCCTGGTGCCAGATGTGTGTTGTGGTTTTCTGTAATCCTGAAGTGGTGCTGCTCCACCATCGTGTGAACTCTGTCTGGGGTGGGCTTGCACCCAGTCGCAGGCTCTGGGTGTTGGCAGCAGCACAGTCCCGAGAAGGGTCCTGGGTGTGGCCAGTACCTGGCTACTGCTCGGTGAGACCCTTCCAGAGAAGGTCAGAACAGGTCAAAGCCACAGTCCCTCAGAAGTGAGGTGTCAGGAAAAACAGTTGCATCCGGGATAACTCAGGAAGCAGGTGACGCCTGGCAACTTCAGGGTGTGGACACGGAAAGTGTTAGGCCTTGAGTTTAACTTTTTTTCTACAAAGTTGGGGTAACTTCTGGTCACTTTTCAGAGGTTATGCTCTTACGAAAATGTCAATTTAACTCAAACCAACGTCCCACCTAGGCCCATGACACAGACTTAGAGTCACAGCATGGGCTCCCCGAAAATACTCCAAACGGTAGAGGTCCCAGATGCCTCCCGCCAGCATGGATGGCCATTTAGAGATGGGGGCCCAGAGAGGCAGGACAGATAAGAGAACCCACTCAAGGTCACATTACTCAGGAATGACAGAAGTGCCAGCATTGCACCGCTACTGATTTTCTACAATGAAGTGAAGGTGGAGGAGAGCTCGTG
>NW_021899657.1:0-1352 GCF_006229205.1 Suricata suricatta
ATCCACAAATATTTTAATCCTAGATTTTATTTTTAAAGTTTTATTGAATATTCAACCTAAAAAATAGAACACTAATTTAAGATGGACTATATTATAACTAAGGTTTAAAGAGAATAACAGAAAGAGAAATGTGAGAGGTTTGGGTCATCTTAATAACTTTTACAAACTGCTTAGAAATTCAAGATATCTTGAAACAAAATGGGGTAAAACTTAGTTTCATCCCTTCCAAGGGAATGTGTGCATGTGTGTGTGTGTGTGTGTGTGTGTGTGTGTGTGTGTGTTTAAATTCAGGTATATCTTTGGAATCTCTAATATATCTTTTAAAAACATTTTTCTTTACACATGATCAAGTCTAGTTCCTCTTTTTTTTCTCTAAATATTCATAAAGCAAGACTATCACTAAGGACACTCGGTAATTAATAATTTTTCTTCATTTTATATATGTATCTGAATATTAATATGATCAATAATTTAATCAGAAAAGTGTTAATTTTCTTTATAGTTCATGGCTCAGTTTTCCACCTTGCAGGGTGGTAATACTATATATATTTCCCTTATTTTATTATTAAAAGTTCAGTTTTCCTGCAGCTAATGAGGTATGGTGTTAGCCATAACATTTTAGCAACATGCTTTTAGTAAATACTACTTTATATTTCCCAAGCAACTTTTTAGAAATGTTCATGGTGCCTAGAATATAGTCCTTGCTCAAAAATAGATTGATTTCCTTCATTTCTTTTTTAATGTTTCTTTATTTTTGAGAGAGAGAGAGACAGAGTATGCACAGAGGAGGGGCAGAGAGACAGGGAGACCAGAAATTGAAGCAGGTTCCAGGTTCTGAGCTGTCAGCACAGAGCCCAACACGGGGCTTGAACCCAAGAACTGTGAAATCATGACCTGAGCCGAAGTAGGACGCTCAACCAACTCAGCCACCCAGGCGCCCGCATTTCTTTTTTATCTTCTTCTGTATGTACATGTATGTATACTTTCCATATTAAACTATATTTCCAAAATGCAAAAGATAATTTTTGATCCTTTATATTACATCTGCTGTCTTGGTCTTCTACCTTCAAAGAATCAGGATGTTGCTGGATAAAGCACTAGACAAGTTAACTAAAAAAAACAAAAACAAAAACCATTGACAATGTTCTCTATTCTTTATTTAGTTATTTTTTTCCAATTTCAGAAGTAAAATTATTTAGTTGATATGCAATGCAAGGAATTATCCTTCTCCTTTAAAATACTCCCTAGAGGGGCGCCTGGGTGACTCAGTTGGGACTTCAGCTTAAGTCATGGTCTCACAGTTTGTGGGTTCGATCCCCGCATCAGGCTCTGTGCTGACAGCTCATAGCCTG
>NW_021899658.1:0-595 GCF_006229205.1 Suricata suricatta
GCTGCCACGTTGGGCTGGGGATCTTACCTCCCCTGCCCGTTCCGGGCTGGCCCGTTTTCGGATCTCCCCCGTTCGCCTCCACTCACTCAGGTATCCTTGAGGTTCTATTCCTTCTGGAGTTCTTATTTTCTCCTTCCGCTCTCGCAGATGAACGTAATATCCTTCTTAGTTCGATAAATGTTGCGGACGGAGTTTACAGAGTTCCCTTCCTCTCCGCCATCTTGGCTCCACCCTTCTGGGCAGGTGGATTTTTAGCTCACTGCCACAGAGCAAGTTAAGTGTGAACTTGATACTTTATCTGGTTTATTTTTTCCCATTACATCATTTTACTTCCCAAAGAAATAAAAATTCACATACAAAACTCATTTTATGCATTAATTAGTTTTAATTCCTGAAGGACTAGCAAAGGAAAACATCTATGGCTAGTAATAGGGGTCAATTCACTTAACTCATTGACTGGTGCTCTTCACTGTTCATATTTTTTATTTAAAATTTTTAACACTTATTTATTTTTGAGAGATCGAAAGAGACAGACCATGAGCAGGGGAGGGGTAGAGAGACAGGGAGTTACAGAATCTGAATCAGGTTCCAGGCT
>NW_021899659.1:0-595 GCF_006229205.1 Suricata suricatta
TGAGCATCCTACCTGCTTCTTGCCCCACTTTTGCAGTACATTTAAAGGGCCAGCTCGCAGTGCCTTGCCTATTCTCATTTTGATACATTTTGCCCCAGAGGCTGGACCGCGGCGCTTGCACCGGCCAATCTGAGGGCGCACCTCCCCGCCCCCTCACTCTTGCCGACACCACACGTGATCAGACGTGAAAGTCTCTGGACGTCTGATAGGTGAACATTGTCTTGGTTTGATTGGACTTTCATTGTGACAGAGGTTGAGCATCTTTTTGTGAGTTTGTTGGCCATTTCTGTTCATTTTCCTCTCTCTGGAGCTTTTTAAATAATATCTGATTCCATTTCCAAAGATAGAGAGCTTTTCTAGCCAATCTCGCCCTCCATCTTCCTTCTCAGGTCACCCCATCCTTTTCAAGACCCAGACAGTCTCCCCGAAGCTGTCTCCCCTCCCCGGAGCAGAGGCGAGCAGGAGTGTGCTGGGCTTGAGGACGGGGCAGCGGGAGAACAGGAAATTTGCCAGAGCCTGGGCGCCTGCTATCCATCCCATCACCACTCCGTGCACAGTAGCGAGGGACAGATAAGAACTGCAGCTGGTGGCAGAG
>NW_021899660.1:0-595 GCF_006229205.1 Suricata suricatta
GATTGTGCATTTATTAGGTTACTTTCTGTTGCACATCACAAAAACTCATCTTAAGCTTGAAACATAAAAGAAAATCATTTTGACAACACCATATTCTCACAGAATCCAAGTACAGAATTCTTACGTGACCTCAGAAAAGAACTTGGAAAACGGACTCAAAGATTCTCTCACACCCCTCTGTCCCCCACACTTATTTCTCTTAGGTTCTCATCCTCACTGTCCTCTGGAGAAAGAAAATGACCTCATACTCCCTCATCTCAGATCTGTCACCTCGGTCCTCTGGCCAGGGCAGGGGATGGGAAAACAAAATATTAGCCGTTCACTATTGTGACAGTACTCATCAGTGTTAAACACATAAGGTTTGTCTGTAGCTTATGTAGTTCTGACAAATTGTATCAATAAAACCGTAATCAGTCCTTCAGGAATACATAAATCTTCCAAAAAAAAGAGGAGAGGAGAGGAACAAGAGACTTTTGCTTCTGGTTCCAGCCAATAAGTTCATTTCAATTAACCATTCAACCTCAGACAACTAAAAAAGTAGGAAGAAACACTTTTTAATAGTAAAAATATGTCTGGCCTATGTAGATACAGATTT
>NW_021899661.1:0-595 GCF_006229205.1 Suricata suricatta
AAGTGATCCTGCCCAGAGGCAGAGATGGGTCAGATGATTTTTCCAGGCCCCCTGTTGCCCCAAAGTGCCTTAAAATTAGACTCAAAGGTTTCATTCTGGCCAGTGGGCATTAGGAGGATTCAGCTTAAAAGAACCGACATGATAAGTATTGAGTCGTTACTTACACATCGAAGCCACATTGCTACCTGTGAAAGATGGGGAGTAGTGGTTCTTCCCTGCTGAATGGGAGGAAGAAAAGAGCTGTAGTTTTAGCAGAATGAAGTTGAGACTAAACCTCCAATAACAACCATGAAACAACGTGGCTATGATACCTGAACAAGATGTTGTATAAATTTCTGCTTTGGAATCGTTGCAAAGTAAAACAAACAGGAATTCTCCATCAAATTCAAAGGCCTGTGAGTTCAGAACAACTTCAGGGATTCGTGGCAATTGAGAAATGTTCTCAAGGTGGCACACATGTGTCACCAGGGAGAAGGAGTGGGACTAGAAAGGGGTGATTAATCCAAGACAACCAATTATCCAGGTCTTATCCAAGAAAGAAAACTATTTAAAACACTTTGCTCCCCCAGTGTGGCTATTACCCCTTCTGTGTGCC
>NW_021899662.1:0-595 GCF_006229205.1 Suricata suricatta
GGCAGCATATTACTTTCAGCAGTGCTAAGGGGGCCACAGAGGCCACCTGGCTTAGGGGGGACAGAGAGAATGATGCCTGCACTAGTCACTTCACAGTCAAAGGAGACGAGGACTATTTTCTAAACATTATCAGTGTTTTTCACAAGGTGTTGAGCTCAAGGGTGGCTTTTCCCCATTTGGAAAACATGGTCTCCTCCTCCAGGCTGGTGCAAGTTTTGTGGATACAGAGATGCCAGAACAGAGGCCCTACCCTCAGGAGTCAGAGTGTTTGAATGTGCAGTGATTTTTTTCTTTGGCTTCTTACCTGGACTTTCCAAATATTCTGCAATTAGTACGTTTCACTTTTGTAATGTTTTTTTAAGGCAGAAAACAAAAAAGGCACAGTCAGATCCACCAGATTGTAGGTTCTTCAAGGTCAGGGGCACCTTATTCTTCTTGGACCTCAGCCCCCTAGCCTGGGTTGTGCTGCGAAATGGGCATTTAATACATGCTGCTTGGATGACTATTGGACCTGTGTCGTCATTTCACTTCTTTCAAGAAATGAGGACTGGTTCCAAGAACTGCGATGCTAGGACCATACGCTGTACAAAATAAC
>NW_021899664.1:0-595 GCF_006229205.1 Suricata suricatta
TTCTTAACACTTAGTATTGTTTGTAAGATTCATCCATATTGTTGCATGAATAGTATCTCCTTTATTCTCATTGCCATACAATATACTGGTTTAGGACTACACTATGATTTATCGGTTCCACTGTTCGTGAACATTGGCATGGTTTCCGGGCTTTTGTTATTACAAATAAAGGAATATCCTTGTATTTGCTTTCTTTGGCTAATATCTGTTTCTGTTGCATGTATGTCTAGAGGGGTAACTGATGACTTATAGGATGTGCCCGTGTTTAACCTGAGCAGACACTGCCAGAGCTTCCAACGTGGCTGTAGCACCCTGTACACCACTACCAGCAGGGGGTGAGGGCCAGGTAGTCCGCATCCTTGGTAGCACACGTGGTCACTGAGGTGGCTTGCAGGGCGATCTGATTTTGGTTTGTTTACGTAGAGCAGACTTCTGTGGTGTAAAATTTCATGACTTAGGACGGAAGTGCAGAGCCATGAGTCCATTACTCCTATCAAGACACGGAAGAGTTCCCTCAGCCCAGGCTCCGCACTCAGCACAGAGCCCGACGCGAGGCTGAACTCACAGACCCTGAGATCATGACCTGAGCTGAAGT
>NW_021899665.1:0-595 GCF_006229205.1 Suricata suricatta
GAAAAAGGCCTTCCAGACAGAGGGAACAGCCAAATACAAGATGTTTATTCAGTGAGTATGTGGTCCTTGAGTGCACCTCTCCGCCAGGAAGTGCGTTTGGCATCAGGACACAGGGATGGACAAGTTCCATGAGGCCCCTGCCCTCACAGAGCCATCAGTCCAGTGGGAGGGATGCACGTTATATATTCACACTGATGATGACTGTGTGTCGTAACTGTTGCAGAGAAAACCCTAGGGTTCCGTGGGAGCTGGGATAATGGCTACCTCATCCTTCAGGTCAACGAAGTGGGGGTTCAAGGAAGGCTTCTTTGAGATAGTGACTTAAAAACTTTTAAGAGATAATCAGTGAGCAGGGAAGGGGCAAAGAGATACAGAGACAGAATCCAAAGCAGGTTTCAGGCTCTGAGCTGTCAACACAGCTCAGATGTGGGCCTCGAACTCATGAGCCCTGAGACCATGACCCTGAGCCAATGTTGGATGCTTAAATGACTGAGCCACCCAGGTGCCCCCAAATAGTGGCTGTTAATGTGAGATGTGAAGGCTGAGTTGGAAGGGTGTTCCTGGCAGAGGGAACCATCGATGGCCTCAAGTGAAA
>NW_021899666.1:0-595 GCF_006229205.1 Suricata suricatta
GGGGGACACAAGGATCATGGGATTTCTGGGAAGCAGGTGTCAAGCTGGTATCCTACTGTGTTCGTTAGTGCAGAGCCCTTCTCGAATGAGGGACGTAATAATGTAGACCAGACCACCATCGAGGAACCAGGCAGACGGTGATGGGGAGCGAGGGGAGGTCAGGACACAGAGGAAGCCCCGTGGCAGAGGAGCGGGCGGGACCTGCAAGGGGCGGAGGGACAGGACGGATGAGGACAGCAGCGCAGGGTGCCGAGGCCTCCTTAATGTCACCAAGTACAGTCCAGGCCTTCTCCAGCTTAAATTGTGTGGAATTTCATCTGAACGGGACACTGCATCCTATGATGTTTAAACAAGGGCGAGGAAAGAAGTAGCGTGTTTCTCTTTCTTATCCAACCAGGACAAGACCGAAGACATAAAAACGAAGCAAGCAGGGGCGGCAGAAAATCGGATCCGACTGCAGTTTGGAATGTGGAACAGCTGGTGTTGTGAAGACCAGATTTACTGCGTGGCTCTGAGCAATGTCTGGAAGGAGGTTTTTAGCCCAGTGGGAAATCTCGGGCAGGACCTTGAGTAGAAACCGTCTCTTTCAAATGAT
>NW_021899667.1:0-595 GCF_006229205.1 Suricata suricatta
GTTTTTTTTTTTTTTTTAAGAATTTTTAAAATTTAATTTATTTTTTAATGTTTATTTTTGAGGGATGGAGAGAGACAGAGCATGAATGGGGGAGGGGCAGAGAGAGAGGGAGACACAGAATCAGAAGCAGGCTCCAGGCTCTGAGCTGTCAGCACAGAGCCTGACACGGGACTTGAACCCACAACCTGTGAGATCATGACCTGAGCCAAAGAGTTTCAATATAAGAGGTAGGACGTCCGGCTCTAAGACACCCTCTAGTCTCTCTTCTCCCCAGTCTCTGCATGCATGCAGACAAGACACTATTCCTTAATTCAGACCTAAACATCAAAGTTGTTTTTATTTTAAATATGACATCTTCAACGTTCATTCTTTTAGGGCCTAAGCCTGATGCATCAGTGTTTGATGGTCTCGCTAGGGACTGAAGTTTTTGGTCCCAGGTCTCTCCACTTCGCAGTGAGGAAATCATTATGTCTTGGGAGTAACTCCTGATCTGCTGACAAAATTTAATGCAGTCGATGCCAGACAGAGAAATCAATGAATGCTGTTGGAACCAGAGAGCAAGGATTGTGCAGACAGTGGACCATTATGGAGACGT
>NW_021899668.1:0-1352 GCF_006229205.1 Suricata suricatta
TAACAATTGGTGCTGAGTGTGGGTCAGAAGTATAAATCCATGCTAGACTACAGAAGGATAGGAGTTAATATTCTCTCTTTCTTTAAGATACTGAGTTTCAGGACTAACTAATGGAGTTTTGTTTTTTAATGTTTAGTTTTTTTGAGAGAGGGAGAAGGGCAGAGAGAGAGAGAGAGAAAGAGAAAAGGAGAGAGAGAATCCCAAGCAGGCTCTATGCCGTTAAGAGTAGAGCCCGACTTGGGGCTTGATCCCAGGAACCATGAGATCATCACTTGACATCAAGAGTCTGATGATGTTTAACTGACTGAGCCACCCAGGCACCCCCAGGGCTAACTAATGTTAAAAAGGTGGAAACACATTATACTTTTAAAGAACTTCTTTCTTCCGCTAGTGGCATTTAACTCAGGAGTTCAGAGACTCAAGCCCTGTCCCTAGTTCTAACATGCACTCACTATGAAACTGGGGAAGTCACTTCAGGCCTCTGAGCCTCAGTTTCCTCATTTGAAATACAGAGCTGGAGTTGACAGTTCAAGTCCTGCCCAGCTTGGAATTCTAGGAGTTCCATATTCTGGTCTTTATAAACAGGGTTAACTACTGAGAACCTGCATGGGCCCTACACAGAACCCTGTGAACCCATGAAGCTGTAAGAGCCTGGTTCTGGTACCTTCTCGGATTACTGAAATCCACCAGACCTGTCACTTGCTTCTCAGCAGAATGATTCGTTCCAGCCATTTTACCCACCACATGACTCTGGCAGTTCAGCTGTCAAGAATCCAGAGACCACTACATTTTTGGCAGTTTTGCAGGTCTAAAGTCTTTCCTGTTTGATTTTATTCAAGACCTAATAATCCAAGCTGCTGTGCAAAAATGGAGGCTTTCTGCATTGCATATTTACCCTCCACAACCACTGTCATTTTTATTCCTTTAAATTTAGCTGCGTAAAAAGAGTAACTAATGTGATGGTTTTTGTTTTGTTTTCTCAACAATGTCCCCAACTCCTTACCCCAGCTGCTGTCTCCCTCACCTCTCATCCCTCATCCAAATTTCTTACTGCATTTCCCTCTCTCTTTCTTTATCCATCTTTCTTTCTCTTTTCAATTTTTCAATGTTTATTTTTGGGAGAGAGAGAGAGAGAGAGAGAGAGAGAGAGAGAGACAGAGTGTGAGTGGGGGAGGGGCAGAGAGAGAGGGAGACACAGAATCTGAAGCAGGTTCTAGGCTCTGAGCTGTCACCAGAGAGAGGGATGCAGGGCTCGAACTCACGAACTGTGAGATCATGAACTGAGCCAAAGTTGGATGCTTAACTGACTGAGCCACCCAGGTGCCCCTCTATATCCATTATTCTATTGACAA
>NW_021899669.1:0-595 GCF_006229205.1 Suricata suricatta
TATGCACGTTCCACTGCCCCAAACTGAAAACGAAACAAGAAAGCTAGCACGGGGTGCACGCCAGGTGCCCCTCCCTGGCACAGTCTGGGGAAGCTGTTCCCACACGCAGAATACGGACTCCGGCAGACCAGAAGCGAGGCACTGAGATCCGTGGAAGTGCCGCCGGCAGGGGCCGTAGTGACGCAGACCCTGAGCTGTTCCACGCGGGAGCACGGAGCTCTGACCCCCTGCGGGTGCAGAGGACAAGCACACGCGGTACAGAAAGCTGGAGTTGCATTAGGTTTTCCAAACGCGTGTTTGTGGCGACAGGCCCCGGCCACCTCCGTGAGCGGAGGCCCCGGGGCTGTCCCCACGGGGTTCCGGGACTGCACGAGCCGGGTCCCTGCCTCAGGTGGGTCCGGGGGAAGGGGCCCCGCACACTGCCGGGTGCCGGCCGGCCAGCTTTTGGCACACGCAAGGAGGCCTGCCGAGGGGTGGCCCCCACCTGCACGGATCCCACACACACACACACACACACATGCCCAGACACATGCGCACACGGATCACACACACACACACGCCCAGACACATGCTCACACGGATCGCATACACACAC
>NW_021899670.1:0-595 GCF_006229205.1 Suricata suricatta
CCCCTGTGTGCTTGTATTTGGAAGTAAAACTTTTAGGAAGTAATTATGGTTAAATGAGGTCATAAGGGTTGGGTCCTAATCTATTAAAGACACTTGGTAGCTTTCTATGAAGAGGAGAGATCTATTCCCTGCCACATGCGCACTCAATATGAAGACATAGGGAGAAAGCAGCTGGCACCTTGATCTTAGATTTCCCAGCCTCTGTAACTGTGAGAAATAAATATCTATTGTTTAAGCCCACTGGTCTGTGGTATTTTTTATTTACAGCCAAGCTGACAAAGACACCAAATCTCCATCTCATACACTGGAATGATGCTTTTACTATTAGATGCACATTCACATTCATTTTATGCTCCCATACACACTGGGCAATAGAAAAGTTAAGAGTCCTTGATGGCCAACAGACATATGAAACGATGCTCTGCATCACTCATCATCAGAGAAACACAAATCACACTGAGATACCACCTCACACCAGTCAGAGTGGCTAAAATGAACAAATCAGGAAACTATAGATGCTGGCGAGGGTGTGGAGAGACGGGCACCCTCCTACACTGTTGGTAGCAATGTAAACTGGTGCAGCCGCTCTGGAAAA
>NW_021899671.1:0-595 GCF_006229205.1 Suricata suricatta
TATTACATTGCTAGTACTTACATATTTTATAACTGAAAGTCTGTACCCTTGACCACCTTCCTCCATAGGCATATGTTATTATGTTTATTAACTTTTTTATAGTATATCATGGTATCTATCCCAGAAAAATTTTGAAAAATAAACATGCTATGTTTTTATTTTCTAATTGTTGATATTACAGATTTCACATGCTTAAATATACTATTGCTTTTCCATATGCATGTTCTGTCCAAGCTGGTCTATTCACTGATATGCTGGTCTCCATAGCCCCTTCTGTAATCTTTTCCATTCCATTGATGGAATGCCTTCCCCAGCTTCTTCTCAATGGGTTTAAGTCCAGTCCATTGTCTATAGCCTGTTTTCCATTTCAGCCCTTACCCTGATTTTTTCTTTCATTTATTTTCTATGTATTCATTACCTCTCTACCCCTACTTTGTCCTGTTAATAAGATAAAAATATTAATATCAAACTCAGTATTTGTGAACATAAGGTGAAGTCAGTGTAGGGACACACTGAGTAAGTGAATAAGCACTACAAAAATATAATACCATTTACGTTTTGTTATATTTTGTTTTTCACTATATTGTTATGTTTA
>NW_021899672.1:0-595 GCF_006229205.1 Suricata suricatta
GTCTGGCCTCATTTGACCCTCACTGTAAGTGACGTACATTCCATAATCCAGTAAGGCCATTGAGGCACAGAGAGGCTGGGTGACTTGCCAACTGTTGCTCAGCTAGTGAGTAGTAGGTCTGGGATTAGAGCCCGGGGAGCCTGACTCTAGGGCCCATTTTTCTGTTCCGTACCACGCTTCGGGGCTGTCGCATTGGGGCTCGTGAGAATTAAATGTGGTAACGTATGGTAAAGGGCCCAGAACAAAAGCCTTGTACCTTGGAGGTATGGCAGTGTGGGTCACTCCACCCACCCCATCCTGCTGGGTCCCTCCCAGAGCGAAGCCGACACTTTGGACTCCTGACCCTGGTAATGAGGGGAGGTCCCCGTCTCTGTGTGATCTGAACACAGGGCGCTGGAAAGGAGGGTGGAGTCAACTTTTCACCCGGAAGCCAGGGAGCCTCACGTGGTTGGGGACGGGTCATGCACCACTGTGGTCTGTGCTCATGAACGTCGAGGCTACCTCTCTGTAGCAGGGGTTAATCACCCCTTAGCCCTCGCCTGGGCCTAGAACATCGCCTCCTGACCCGGAAGCGGTCACTTACGCCTGTTTGTAC
>NW_021899673.1:0-595 GCF_006229205.1 Suricata suricatta
CCAGCTTCAGCTCAGGTCATGATCTCACAGTTTGTGGGTTTGAGCCTCCTCCTTCCCCATACTGACAGCTCAGAGCCTGGAGCCTACTTCAGATTCTGAGTCTCCCTCTCTCTCTGCCCCTCCTCTGCTTGTGCTTGTGATCTCTCTCTCTCTCTCTTTCAAAAAAACAATTTGACAATAAAATATTATGGAAAAAAAATAAACATTAAAAAATTTTAAACAGTTGGAAATGTTACATTGTTCTTTTTTTTCTTTTGAATTCATATTTTCATTTTCTTCCCCCTATAGAATTTTTTCTTTTTTTTAGTTCTCAACCCTGACGGTATCCTAATGTAATATATTTTTGTTCCTGGAAGTCTTTTCTTAATCTATCTATTATGCTTCTTTGCAACAAAATATGTTCTTAAAATAAAATTTTAATTTCCTGATCTCAATGTTTGAAATTTCATATGAATTAAGATAATACTACAATCATTAAAGGTTGATCAAAATAACATAAATAATACAGATTTTGTTAAACAGAGGTATTAAATGTATAAATTTTGTAAGTAAAATTTAACTGGAAATGCATCTCTTACAAAGATGGATAAGGGCT
>NW_021899674.1:0-595 GCF_006229205.1 Suricata suricatta
TGTGAGAAAGGGAAGAAAAAACTGAGTCCAAATGTACTTTTTCTGGAAGGAAAATAGAAAACTGATCATCTTTAGGTGACAAAATTGTTATTTAAAATGTATGCTTTACTATTTGATTTTTTCCTATATGTTTTGCAATAAAAGTTTACCATGGAATTAAGAAGATAATATTTCTAATGTAATATTAGAATGTAATCTTTAGTCCTAAGAGATTTTGATTCTCTCAAGAGCTTTATTGACAAAACTACACTTCATTGATTTCTCTTTATTTCATTTTGTTTAATTATGTGGTTAATAAATTAATAGAAAGTGAAATGATTAGAAGATAAATCATGGTGCAGAATACTAGAGAGATAAAGACAGACTCAGAAAAAAGGAAGACAAAACTGTGGGACAACCACGAGACACCCCATCTTCATATTATTGGAAACACAGAAGAAGAGAGAAACTTTGAGGCTGAAAGAACATTTCAGGAATAATGGCTGGAAACTTACCAAATTTGTCAAACATAAGTCTACAGACACAAGAAGTTGAATACACTTCAAAGAGGATAAATCTTTTTAAAAAATGCCAAGACAAACTATAGTTAAACTTT
>NW_021899675.1:0-595 GCF_006229205.1 Suricata suricatta
ATGGTCTCTAAAGCTGGAAATGGCCGCATACCCATGGTTGAGGATGAATTAAGCATTCACTGCGGACAGGGGCACAAAGGTACCACATCCACAGGGGGTAGTGACTCTGGGGACTTGTGGCACCAGACAGGTGGATTACAAGTGTGAGGTGTGCAGGTGAAGCTGGTGGAGGGGAGGGATCTAGGTAAAATGGCCCAGTAAGCAGTGA
Source organism: Suricata suricatta (assembly GCF_006229205.1). NCBI lineage: Eukaryota > Metazoa > Chordata > Mammalia > Carnivora > Herpestidae > Suricata > Suricata suricatta. Next base: position 209 of record NW_021899675.1, read on the forward strand.
GCCGAGGACCTCACCTCGGCAGAGCAGACCAGCCCCATCTTAAAATCATCCAGACAAGCCAAATCCTGAGTGATTTTATACTTGAATGGTCCAGGTTTGCAAACGTTGACAAGAAATGCAGAATTTGCTAAAAACACCACGCAGCTTTGAAGAGCACCTGCATCTATGGGCTAGACTCAGCCCAAGGCTAATGTTTTGTAAATCTGTGCTAAGTCAGTGCGGTGGTGCGGGCTACTGGAAGATGATGTCACCGCATACTTCAAGAGCTGGTGGTCAGAATCAAGTGTCCTGAAGGGTTACCGGAAATGCCCTAGTTTCCGAAAGGGTTAAGGTGCATTCCCCAAAGCAGATGAGTCCTTGACCCTGATTTCCAGCAAATTCAAGAAC
>NW_021899676.1:0-595 GCF_006229205.1 Suricata suricatta
GTCGGGGGTAAGGTCAGTGGGTGGGAACTTTCCTGGCTTAGAACAGAAGTCCATTATCTGTCACATTGCCCTGCCAGGGTGTTGATGGAGGCTTGCTTCACATATGGGGGGAGGCAAACAGACACCCCAGAAAAGAGCCCCAGGAAGGGAAGGCGTTCCTTACAGCCAGGTGGATGGCCCTGGGACAGGCGATCCAAAGGGCAGAAGGACAGGTGGGCAGCAGAAGTGAGGCAGAAGGTCAAGTGTCCGATGACCTGACATGAAAAAGGAGGAAAGAAATAGTCAGCAGGGAGGTCAGTTGGAAAACAGAGACCAGAGAGTGAAAGGAAGGGTCCAGGAAACCAGGGTGCAGAATTCAGGCAGGAATGTGTGTGTTGCCTCCTGTAATCGCCCTGCATATCAGAAAGGAGTGATGTATTTCACCTGTTTCTTGCAGTCTGGGAAGCAGTCTTGGGTCTCCTGGCTATTGTGTGACGCACTCCTACAAAGCCTGTGGGGGTAGGGTGTAGAAGGAGACACGGAAAAAGAGCAGCAGAAACTCGTTTGGGGCTTGCTTGAAGCAAGCCCAGACTTATCTCCACATCGAGTACCTGCG
>NW_021899677.1:0-595 GCF_006229205.1 Suricata suricatta
CTGACCATGGTTTCCTAGTTTGCATGGTTATTTGATCCATTGAACGGTGGTATGTGAATGGGCTGAATTAAGAATTAAAAAATGAATGGGTATAGCATACTTGTGTTTTGTCCCTTATATCAATATTAACCTATAAGGTAGAGCTATGTTTTTCTTTGGAGGCAATGGGATTTTAAATAAAGGAAGGGTACACAGTGGGCTTTAACTATATTTGTAACATAGTATTTCTTTTAGAAAATTCTATAGCAAATGTTAAGATGGGCGCCCTGGGTGGTGAGCACCTGAGCTTTGTTGTATTACACCCTATACTCTTTATTATTATACATTCGTATTTGTTTAAAATATTTTATTCTTAGAAATTAGTAGAATTTTTAGTCTCAGCAAATGGCTCCTAGATTCCCAAACTTTTACCTTGGGTAAAACCCAAGCTTCTCAGCACGGTGAATGGACTTGCCATTATCTAGTTTCTGCCTGCCACTCTGCCCTTATTTCCCGCCCTGTGGCCTCTCCCGAATTTCCCAATTATCCACAGTTCCTGAAAGATAAATGCCCTCTACGTGCTCAAACAGTGATATAACTTCTGCCTGAAAGTTCC
>NW_021899678.1:0-595 GCF_006229205.1 Suricata suricatta
GTCTCAGCTCCCAGCCACGCCCCTGGCTATAGCTCAGGCCTCATAACTGTAGGTTCCTGCCTACTCCCCTCTCAGAGCCCATTCTCCCAGTCTCTTGTAGCTTAGAGGAGAAGAATGTGCTCACTTTTAAGATGAAGACCCTTAGCCTGAAGCACAATTGGCTACCCTTATTAAAGCAGAAATGGGGGCCAAACAGAGTCTATCCTGAGAGAAATGCCTAAGTTCTGGTAACTAAAAAGCATGTACCATTCATTGTGAATGATAACATACAAGGGTGTTTTCAAATAACTTTAAGACCTTTTGCTGTTGGAAGACTGACTACTTTGGCTATTTATTAGATCCAATTGCAAGTAGAAACTACTCTTGAAAAAAAAATGCAGCTGTCTATAGTCCAAAACCATGGAAACCAACTCTCTCTGCAAACAATGAGCCTGCTTCTAGCCAAGGCTGCTAGAGATTCTCATTTCTCATGATTTTCTTCCAAATCCCAAATAGCAAATGCCTTTAAAATGCACAAAAGAGCAAGGAGCCTACTGAATTGGCAATTAGTCCTTTTCCTTTTTAGTAGAGAAAGAGAAGGCATAAAAGATCTGTG
>NW_021899679.1:0-1352 GCF_006229205.1 Suricata suricatta
AAAAAAAATTTGTGGCTGTAATTAAAATTTAAGCTGTTTAGATTGGCTTAATGTAAACTATCTCAATTTCTCCAATCTAACAAATTCTGTCAGACATTCAGAAGTATTCATGGCCTCAGGTGTTTGTTTTTTTTTAATATTTGTTTATTTGAGAGAGAGAAAGACATACAGACAGACAGAACATGAGCAGGAAAGGGGCAGAGTGAGGGAGACACAAAACACAAAATCTGAAGCAGGCTCCAGGCTCTGAGCTGTCAGCCAGAGGCTGATGTGGGGCAGGCCTCTACCCACAAACCTTAAGATCATGACCTGAGCTGAAGTTGGACCCTTAACTCACTAAGGTAGCCAGGCACCCCATCAGTGGCCTCAGTTTTAAATCCAATGAGATGATCCATAAACTGAAATAATTTGATCAAATTGAAAACTGAAGAGATAAGCTTAGCTCAATATCCTCAACTACTGTCTAGATTTGGACTGTATCCTACTATATAATAGTATATCCTAATTAGTATATCCTAATAAGTAAGATGTGATATATGTTAACATATGCAATAGATGTATCTGAAGTGTAATTCATGCTACAAAAATACATCAAAATTTCCTATTAATGTTACTTCAAAAACCCCCTAATTATGTTTACATTTCTTAATTTATACTCTTATTCCAAATCATCATCACTCAATGGTTGCTGGAACCACCTTTAGCTTTATAGTTATTTTTTTTAATCTAAAGCATCATATCAACCACTTTGCAAAAATCATTTGATAGATTTTCATCAAATATGCAATAAAATCTCACCACCATATCTGCATATTAGTACGCCTGTCTGTCCCCCAGCCCCTTATACTGTGCACTCTTTTCTTGCTTCTAGTTCTCTGACTATGCTGCTCTTCACACATGCTCATATCTGCATCATCACTTTTATATTTTCCTCTGGGAAGGAGGTTCTTCCTCAAGAACTTACTAGTTGTCTCTTTCTTATCTCTTTGGTTCCTGCCCAAATATAAAACATTTTTTGTTCATTTACTGTAACCTTTTTTATTTCATTTTTCTCATACCATATGTTGGCTATGTTTTTGCATATGTTTTTAACCTGCCTCCACTTTCAGAAGGGCACAAATCTGGATAGTTCTGTTCATCATTCTATTTTATGACATAGGGAATTGCTTCACTAAGTTATCAATAAATATGGAGTAATTATCTACTGAATGAATAAGATAAGGTAGGCTTTATTAACTTGGTAACATAGTCAAAATCTTTATAAGGATATTTTGGTTCTGGCCTTCTTGTTTTAAGTTTTGAAGAAAATAAATCTAAAATTAAACATATAGCTGTGTGTCTTTATGGAGACC
>NW_021899680.1:0-595 GCF_006229205.1 Suricata suricatta
ATTCATCATGAGACAAAATTCCTCTCTGCCTGTGAACCTGTGAAATCAAACAAATTAGTCTTCCCAGTTACAAAGAGGGCAGAACAGGCATTGGGTAGAGATTCAAATTTTAAAATAATTTTAAATTTTAAATCTTTGTTTCAGAAAGAAGAAAATGATCATAAGTCCCAAGCATGTTCAAAACCTAACAAGGCAAATTCTATTAGATTTGAAGGATACAAAATAGTCTTCTATGGCTCCATGCCCTTTCCCTTGGGCATGGGTCCCCTGGGCACATCAGGGTAGTAGCTCTGCTTTCTGTATGTCCCATGATTTAATACAACTGGGTGCTCAGTAATAATGTTTTGGATGGATGTTACACATATTGCTTGGAATAGTTCACATCCTACCGAGGTAATGCCATGAAGCAGCTTGAGAATACAGTTTGTCATGGGCTGCGTATTACTCTTCTTCCAGATGTTGTCAAAAAGGGAAAGAAGTGATTGCTTTTATTTCCCTTCTGAAGTTTGTTGCTGTTGAAACATAGTTCTGACAGACTTAATAGAGGAGAAGCATCTGACATCTTTCTGAATGATGATATTTCAATTTCAAAAAA
>NW_021899681.1:0-595 GCF_006229205.1 Suricata suricatta
TGACATCCTAGAACTTGGGTTCTCCAGAGTAATTCTCTTTGCTCTGCCTGCCTTTAATACATCTGTTAATCAGTGACAGGTGCAGGCTCTGGGTTTGCTTCAGCTCAGTGAGGGGACTCACCCTCTGTCAGGCTATGACTCCCTATTTCTCACTGAACCAACACGAAACCTATTAGTCTGGCCCTCAAGGCTCTTCACACCCTGCCCTCCCACTAATCCAAGCTATCCTTGCCCTGTGCCCTTCAGTTGGAGTTCTTGACCACACCATGAATTTGACATGTCTTTGCCTTACTGTGTTATTCAGTGATTTTTAGGAGGCTTCCATGGAGAATGAGAATCCTTCAAACTCAGATTGCACAACCAGAATTGGGTTCACAGCCCAGCACCACTAGTCTGTGTGACCTTGGGCATCTCAGTGAGCCATACTGAGCCTCAGCAGTGGACTCGTTTCAAAATGAGAATAATACCCCTACTTTGTGTATTAGGTTCTAGGTGACACTGTGCCTGGTATGTGCCCCGTGCCCCGCAGCCTGATGGTGTAAGGCTCCTTCTCTGTCCCATCACAGGCTGGCTGATGGTGAGGAGGTTGCTTATG
>NW_021899682.1:0-595 GCF_006229205.1 Suricata suricatta
ACCGACCCCGCCGTTTGCATCTACGTGGACGGAACTGGACGGTGTTACGCTCAGTGAGACGATTCAGTCACAGAAAGACAAACATCCTAGGACTTCCCTCCGATGAGGCCTTTAAGATACAAAACAAATGGACATCAGGGAAGGGAGGCAAACATAAAATAAGAACAGCGAGGGGACAGAAACATAAAGGACTCTTCCATGTGGAGAAGAAACAGGGTTACTGGAGGGGCTGTGGGAGGGGCGATGGGCTGAATGGGTGAGGGGCATTGAGGAATTTACTCCTGAAATCACTGTTGCACTGTATGCTAACTAACTTGGATGTAAATTTTAAAAGATTAATTAGGGACACCTACGTGGCTTAGTCTGTTAGGCGTCCAGCTTCGGCTCAGGTCATGATCTCCCAGCTCATGAGTTCAAGCCCTGCATCGGGCTCTGTTCTGACAGCTCAGAGCCTGGAGGGGCTTCAGATTCTGTGTCTCCCTCTCTCCTTGCCCCTCCCCTGCTCACAATCCATATCTCCCTCAAAAATAAGTAAACATCAAAAAATTAATTTAAAGAAGAAAAACCAAAACGTCACGTCATGTCCCGTAAGACC
>NW_021899683.1:0-595 GCF_006229205.1 Suricata suricatta
AAAAAAATAATGTGTTCTCTAAATTTTGCTTGTTGTTTATGCCTTTACTAAATAAATGCACTGTAGAAAACATTACAAAAAGTATAAAATTCTACATGGGGATTTTTTTCTTCTATATACCTCATACCTACTCATTTAATGTCTGAACTTTTTCTTTTGTGTGGGTATATGGGTTTGGATGTAGTTTGAGTATTTTTTTTTAATCAGACACAGATCCTTTAAATCACTAGTACTTGATTACTTTTCATTCCTATTTTCCCCTCTATGAAATTTACATATACATATGTATATATTTAGTAAATTATACTCATTGTGGATGCTTGCATATATCAAAAGATAAAAATAATTTCTTAGGTGGGAATAATATGTACATAAATATGTCCAAAGAATTTCCTTCATCATAAAAAATTCTGAATATCATATTTTCATTATTTATTTTCATTCTTTTTGTCTCATTTTGCCTTTTTAATGTACATTTATATCTTAAAAAGGCCATACATTTAATTGTTAAACTATAACATAATTATAGATAACATTTATTGAGGGCTAACTATGCTCAGACTCTGTTTATATAAATATTATTTATTTTCATTTA
>NW_021899684.1:0-595 GCF_006229205.1 Suricata suricatta
TGCAGAGTAGCAAGTCAGGGCTGACTGGCAGGTCAAATAAGAATGAATGCCTCCCTGTAGGATTGCCTCAGACCTTTTGCTTCTGCCTACCAAGGAACATTTTTAGATGAACTCCTTGTTAAAGAACTTTAGTCACAGATTTTTTCTAACATAAAGCTCAAAGTTTAAGTCAAAGAGAATTGGAAAACCACCAGCACTGTATAATTCTCCTGGAAAGGCTCGTGTGAAGTGAAAGATCTGTAATAAGCAACAGGACTCCATTTTGTGATTTTCCTTCCACCGGGGAAGTTTCATGAAAGGCTTATTAAATATATGATTTCAAGAATATCTCTTTAGTTTCAGAGACAATTCTTCCAAAGATGGTTTTTAAAAATGACCTATTCTGAGAAGCTGTTTTTCAATTTTAGGGATATCCCTGTGGACTTCAAGTACATCGCGGAGCCCAGTATGCACTCGATGCCTGCAGTGACTTTGTCTCCGAATGGTGAGTCAGTAGGTAAAATGTGTTTTTAAATGAGCCTGTAAGACAAAGTGTGATTTCTGTGTTCAGAAGAATTTGCCCATTCCTTCCTAGGGCAAGTCTGTCACAGTGCCA
>NW_021899685.1:0-595 GCF_006229205.1 Suricata suricatta
TTTTTTTTAATGTTTGTTTTTTGAGAAATGGAGACAGAGCATGAGCAGGGGAGGGGCAGAGAGAAAGGAAGACACAGAAACCGAAGCAGGTTCCAGGCTCTGAGCTGTCAACACAGAGCCCAACGCAGGGCTCCATCCCACAAACCGTGAGATCATGACCTGAGCCAAGTTGGACGCTTAACCAACCGAGCCACCCGGGAGCCCCTGTAAATGAACTTTTAACTTAAGTTTAACACATATGGAAAAGAACATAATAGATTTCCAAAAGCTGAACTCACTCATGTAACCAGCCCCTGGGCCAAAAAGCAGAACATTACCAACACCCCAGAGACCCCATGGTCCCTCCTCTGGGATAATCACTGACCTGATTTTTAACACCATAGATTTATTTCACCTGGTTTTGAGCGTTATCTATAGAACTATGCAGTACATATTAGTTTGTGCCTGTTTTCTTCCTTCAACATCATTTTTTTTTTACTAAAAATGTTTTTAAATGTTTATTTTTGAGAGAGACAGAGACAGGGTGCAAGCAGGAGAGGGGCAGAGAGAGGGAGACACAGAATCCAAAGCAGGCTTCAGGGTCTGAGCTGTCAGC
>NW_021899686.1:0-595 GCF_006229205.1 Suricata suricatta
ACTTGAGAGACTATTGAATGCTGAAAATGAACTGAGAGTTGAAGGGGAAGGGGTGGGGGAAAGAGGTGGAGGTGGTGGAGGAGGGCACTTGTGGGTTGAGCACTGGGTGTTGTATGGAAACCAATTTGACAATAAAATTAAAAAAAAAAGGAAAAAAAATAAAATGACTAATACTGTAGTGGAACTAATTTTCAAGTGTTGAATAGAAGCTCAACGCATGCTCATGGTTTAAAGAAAGCTTTATAATGTAGATGCCTTCATAATTAAATGGCACACCAGACCAGTTTGGGATGGCATCAATGCCAAGAGAAGATCTAAAAAGACTTGTAGACTTGTCCATTGGCCAAAGAGTTGGACAATCAACCATAACATTGATTATTTATCTAGCTTTTATTAAGCTCTACTTTAGGGATATGTTTTGTCTTGTTTTGTTTTGTTTTGTTTTGCTAGGTCCTGGGGTTGCAAATATGAGTTACTTGCTCCAGTAACTCACAGCCTAATAATAATACATCTGGATGAAGTCTGCTGAATATATTAGAGGGTATTCATTGTTAAAAGGGAGATGTTTTTACTTCTAAAATATAATAAATTTAAA
>NW_021899687.1:0-595 GCF_006229205.1 Suricata suricatta
CCATCTAGGAACTTACTAAGAATGCCAATTCTCAGGCTCCACCTCCACCCTTTTCAGTCAGAATCTCTGGCGGGGAGGCCCAGCGATCTGTGCTTGAAACAAGGCCTCCAAGTGACCCAAGGGCACATTACACAGAATTACTGCTCCGGATCCAATAACCAAGGTATAGGACCCACAGCGACATGCTGAGCTGCGCTACAAGGACACAAGCAGTCACTTCCACACCGGGGACTCTGCAGACAGACCACCCAGCTCTTTCAACAAAGAAACTTACTGTCAGGGGTTTTAAAAGCTGGGCAAGGGAATGCAATTTGTTTTAAGCTTCTTTTTATCGACAGTAACCAATTATAAGGTATAGGTTTTATCTGGTTCCTCAAAGTAACTCTATGAGACAAACAGAAATCGGAACATGAAAAAAAGAAATGATAATGTTTTTCTTTAAAAAAAAAAATTTTTTTAATGTTTATTTTTGAAAGAAAGACTGAGAGTGAGAGTGGGGGAAGAGCAGAAAGGAGACACAGACTTCTCTTTTTAATTAAAAAAAATGTTTTTATGTTTCTTTAGAGAGAGAGAAAGCATGCACACAAGGTGGGGA
>NW_021899688.1:0-595 GCF_006229205.1 Suricata suricatta
GAGGAATAGCATTTCACAGCTTCGTACCTACCTAGAAGAATCCCTTCCTAAAATAAGACCAAGTTCCAAATGGTGCAAGGAGCACATATGGGTCTTTGAGAGAATTCTCACCATGTAACTTCTTGTGCACTTTCCATGAGGATTTCTCTTAAAGTTAGAACACTTCATTTTTGGCAAGCGAGGCCGGTATGTCTAGACACATTATAGTGCTTGGTTACAATTGTATTTCCATAATAAACTAGTATCCATTCATTCACAACTTTCTCAAAAAAATTCTCCATTTGGGCTTTAAACACTCCAGGCTTAGCCTCAGCCAAAAGGTGAATATTTGGAAAGTTTCTGCTAAATCCATTTTATCAGATATTGACTTATATGACTCAAAAAATCATTTTCCATATGTCCACAAGAATTATTACCCAAAAAAGTAACCCATGAGGAGCCGACTTCAAGAATGTAAGTCTTGAATGGGATTAGTCCTTTGAGAAACAGACTCAAAGGCTGGAATCAAAGATTTCAATTTCAAACCAAAATTGTCCTCTGTGTATGCTTCTTCCATTAATGCAACAACACTCACAAACACAACTCCATTTTTTTT
>NW_021899689.1:0-595 GCF_006229205.1 Suricata suricatta
CTTCGGCTCAGGTCATGATCTCATCGCTTGTGAGTTTGAGCCCTGCACTGGGCTCTGTGCTGGCAGCTCAGAGCCTGGAGCCTGCTTCAGATTCTGTATTTCCCTCTCTGCCCCTTCCCAACTTGCATTCTGTCTCTCTCCCTCTCTCTCTCTCTCTACTCTCTCTCTCAAAAATAATAAATAAAACAATAAAAAAATGAAATAGAGAATATTTATAATTTGACATGTCCATGAGTCAAGCACCTGAACACAATGTACTTGGGTGCTCTGCCTCAAAGTCTCTCATAATGTTACAATTTAAGGATTTGCAAGGACTGCAGTTTTATCTGAAGGCACAACTGGAGGAGGATCCCTTTCTAGGTTCCCTCTCATGGTTGCCGGCAGGCTTCAGCTCTCTGAAGACTGTTGTACTGAGAACCTCAGTTCCTTTTTGGCTATGGGCCAGCTAGCACAAGTATGATTTATTATAACCCATGCAAATTGTTTGCTATAAAATAGATCTGTTTTATTAAAATAAATCTTTTATTCTGTGGGTTTTACTCCTTTGAACATGGTTTGTATATTTTAAAGCACATGCAATCAACTCTCTGATAAA
>NW_021899690.1:0-1352 GCF_006229205.1 Suricata suricatta
GATCATGACCTCAGCTGAGGAAAACTTTAAGGTTGACTTGGTCATAAGCTTACCCAAAACCAGTGTGATATCGTACCTACACTCTTTGAGCCTCTATTATTTTGTCCCTTAATTTTTGAAGTAACCACATAGCACATCTCTAAGGTAGCTCTATTTCCAAACTCACTTTATAGAAGAAGAAATCCTTACTTAGATAAGACAAATAACTTGACCCTGGCCACAAAGCTAGGAAATGACAGATGCCTATCTTGAGATTCAGGAACCTATTTTCCTAACCACCATGTTATAGAAATGAAGTAGAGCTCATCGTGACATTATTTGCCACCTCCTCCCTTTATACTTTTTTTGTTTATCATTATGTGGCTTTCATCAAAGCCACTGTGTTGGGGAAGGCTAACAAATATAGCCTATATTTCACTAATTTTGTTCCCTTTAATAGTAACCTTTAACTCCAAACACTATCACAGTTCAATGACATAAAAAACTAAAAATATAAATCCTTTGTGTATACTATATAGTTCCAAAGGAAATGAAGCAGACTGGCGATTTTCTGTTAAATGGTGCTATCAGAGCCATATTGTAGGCAGCTTCTTTCCAACATGCCAACAAAAACAGTATCTACCCATTTTGATGGATACAAATATGTGAGCCTCTGTGCCAAGAGATTTGCAGCTTTTCTCACTTAGCTTAATTACAGTCTTGTGAGGTAGTTCTTTTCTCCATTTTTAGTATTAAGAAACTGAGTTTTAAAGAGGCTAAGTGACTTGCACAAAGAGATTCACTCTAATAAAATTTATAAATCATTAAAACTTGAATCAGTGATTTAATTGCATGCTGGATGATTCCAGTTTTTGAGCTCAATGACTTTCCTTTACTGCTCTGCACCATATGCCAGCTTCTTCCTTTCCTCTCTTCCTTCTCTCCTCTCTTTCCTTCCTTCCTTTACCCTCCCTTCCTTCCTTTCTTTCCCGCCTTCCAAACATTCTTGACAATTTCTTTCTTTCTTTATCTCATAAACGTGAATGAATCAGCATTTTGGATAACAGCCTTTCATATTGGAGCAACTTAAACATTATGTATTTATTAATTTTTATATATAATTTAAGTGGCTCCCTAAATGGGCGGCTTTCCCTTAGGCATTAACAGTAATTAAAAGGGGGGCAAAAAGTAAGCTTTTTTTAATTAGGAAAAAATAAATGTTTCTCTCATCACAGGCAGAAATTTATGTTCAATTATAATTAAAATACAACTGCTTTTATCCTGTGTTTCATTGATGTGTGGTGGAGGATATCTATGATTACAAGCACTCTTTAAATTCTGTTCTACATCTTCAAAAAGGTGCTTAGGAAACT
>NW_021899691.1:0-595 GCF_006229205.1 Suricata suricatta
CCTTCCACTACATGACAGTATAAAGCATTAGTTAATTTGTTGATTAGTTAAGCACTAGTACTCTGCCACAGTACGAGCTATAATAACATTGACTGCTCACTAGCACTCTGCTTCTCTTTCTCAGTGGGGTTAATGTGAATAATGATGCCAGGCTCTGAAGGTAGGTTGTTTTGAGGATCACATGACAATACATATAAAGCAGTTAGGTTTGCACCTGAGCACTTAAAGCCTTCAAAAAAAGTTAGTTATTTTTTTTATGAATTCTCCTAAGAACTAATCCACAGAAAGGATAAAAAGGTAAGAGCAGATTTTGATGGACTAATACAATTTGGATCATATAAACTCTGCTGAAATATAAATTGAATGGAAAGGATGCAATATTCTTGAGGACTCTCAAATAAACGGTAAAGAGCCCAAGTTTTATAACTCTTGACTATAGATATAACACACGCATACATATTTCAGGTAATTCTTGAGGTTTTTGAAGGGTCTAGTGCTCAGTCCCACATTTCACTGTTATACCCTTTCTATTGTGTTACATGCACCTTGAATTGAACAAGAGAGTATAATATTTCACAAAGTAACCAAGATGCTT
>NW_021899692.1:0-595 GCF_006229205.1 Suricata suricatta
AAAGCTTCCACACATTGGGAAACTTAATGGGTTGTGAAAGAAAGGTGTCCTGGGAGCTGAAATAAAAACATGGACATGAAAACAGATAGACACTATGTCCTCACGTTCATAAGAAAATTATCCAATTCATTGAATACTGATTGTCATTTTATTATCTGAATCGATACCAATGCAGTTAATGTGGCATTTAGAAATCATTAAAATAAAGATGGGATCATTGTTCCCCTAAACAGAAGCCTTACATGGATATTGTAAACCTAAGGTGATGAAATCACAGTGACACTTAGAGAAAGGTGGACCCAACATATTTGGCTAGCATTTAAGCAACTCTATTTTTTGCTTTTCTATAGACTCCATTTAAAATTTAATCAAGGGGCACCTGGGTGGCTCAGTCAGTTAAGCGGCAGGCTTTGGCTTAGGTTATGATCTCACAGTTCGTGGGTTCGAGCCCCGCGTCGGGCTCTGTCCTGACAGCTAGCTCAGAGCCTGGAGCCTGCTTTGGATTCTGTGTCTCCTTCTCTCTCTGACCCTCCCCTGCTCATAGTGCCTCTCTGTCTCTCAAAAATAAGTAAAAAGCATTAAAAAATTAAAAAAA
>NW_021899693.1:0-595 GCF_006229205.1 Suricata suricatta
TCTGGAGACTGCTCAGGGTCCCAGACATGCCCATGGTGATCTCACTGCACGTGGCCTCTCCGTGCCCAGACAAAGGCCCCCTGCCTTCTGTGACACAGTCCGGGACACACTCCTCCTCCCCAGGCCCTTCCCTCTGACACAGCCGGTCACAGGCTCACGGTGGGCGTGCAAGCCCACACTCGGTGCCGGGAGAGCCAGCGTCACAGGCACGGGCAGACCACGTGCCCTGAACCACAGGCTGGGTCGGAGCCCGAGCCCAGGCTGAGGCGATGTGGAGCTCCGATGATTCCACGCAAGCACCACCACCTCCTCCAGGCTGTCGACCGTGACTCGCCTTCTGGGTCCCCAAGAAGAGACGGGGCGGGCACTGCCCCATCACGACTCCAGGTGAAGAGCCCTCCCTCTGGGTCCTGCGAGGCTGCCGCGGCTATGTACCCGACCCACCGCGCTCGGAGCCCAGGAGTCCGCCGACCAAGGTCATCTCGTGACTCCACTCAGAGTCAACCCCGTCCCAGAGAAGGGGAGTCCCTGCACAGCCCACCGGAGACCCCACAAGTTAAAATAGAAGACCTCCTGACAGAGACCTGGTCACAAC
>NW_021899694.1:0-595 GCF_006229205.1 Suricata suricatta
TTTTCAACAAAAAGCTGAGAACCACTGAAAAACAAGAAAGGGACCCAGTTGCTTCAATAATGTGATAAAGTGTCACTGGCAGCAGGAATTTGCACAAACTCCCTGCCAACCCAGGTAACCGCTCATGACTTTTGGACAAAGGAAGTCACTCTCTTTGATGAACACTTTGGGATGATTTTCAGCTTCTGATATTCTCTTCCTTTTAGACAGCTACTGTCACAAAAGCCTGTAGGGAGAGCTAAAGCTTCGCCTATTTACAATAACCACATGCTGACTCTCTATTTAATTTTAAAAAACAAACCCAAAGCTCCAAATCACTCTCATATTTAATATTTTCTCTTAAAATAGCTCTCTATTTTGCTTTTTAAAATTAAAACATAGCTTTATATAACGGGCAGCAGGAAAAGAGAGAGAGAGAGACAATGGGAGTGGCTTTAACAGAAGCTCATTTCTTCCTCTTTGGAGGCAATGAAGGGGCAACAGTTATGGCGTTATTTTGGCATGCCGGCTAAGAGCCCCGAACAGCAACATGCCATCAAGTTCAATAATGCCTGTGTGTTCTCAAGGAAACACACACACACACACACACACACAC
>NW_021899695.1:0-595 GCF_006229205.1 Suricata suricatta
AGATGGATGAAACAGAAGAATTGCTGGAGTGATATCCTTGAATAGTGAGACTCAAGGCTACCTAAAGTGTCAAGTAGCAAAAGTGAAGGGGTTTTCCTTGTTTAAGAAGCTGAATGTTGAAGGTAGGCACATGGTACAAAGGCAGGGACGTGGGTAAATGTGGTTGTAAAGGTTATGGAATTTCCCTTCAGAGCATGGGTGGGAGTGGACATACTAAATACTCAGGCAAGAAGAGAGGTGGCAAGGCAGTTGTGCAGGTAAGAAGGAAAGTGAATGGACTCAGGAGTTATAGTAGAATTGGCAGTGAACACTGATGACCACCAAGTCGAAGGTGGTCATCCTGAACTTAAATCAAGACCACTCTTGTTTGTTTTCCTACATCCATGGCCAGCCAGAAACATGCAACGACTTATAGGCTGAGAATTCACTATAACCAGAGATGACATTTTGCCAGACAAGTCTGAAGAAAAGAGTCAGAATGTTGCATAAGGAGCTGCTCTAATGATGCACCTTAGAATCTCAGTGAGGGAAGAAGAGAAACAGGATGAGTCAAGCGAGTGATGGTAAACTGGTGGTAGGGTCAAGGGGCATCCAC
>NW_021899696.1:0-595 GCF_006229205.1 Suricata suricatta
CAGATCGAAGGGCCAGCTCTGTGCTCACCTCCACTGCTCATGTCCACAACTCATCAAGGGAAGAAACTTCTCTCTTTTTCTACTGCGAGTAACTTACTCCAGGACCTCACACTTGCAGCTAGAAACAAACATCTCTTTAATTTCATTTCCTGAAACACTATATTCACCATGACCCTCAGACTTGAGTTAGGCTTCAAGTCCTTCTGGAATCAGACACCTTCTCTCCATCAGGGCTCTTCCTCCCCCAGGAGCCTCTAGGCAAATGCTCCCCTCAAACCGAGCACAGCACACAAATCAGCCCTGAACTACTTCATCCACTTTGTTCTCCCAGCAAATCCCCTTCCCCCGAAGCCACATACTCATCCTTCGTGGAGAAACTCGTTCTCTGTAGGATCATCCATGGCTGTGCCAGGCTCTCCCTGGACTCGTAACAAAAACCCATTTCTGCATTTATAAAATATTACTCTAAAGAAATATAAAAATGACTTTTTCTCAACCTCTATTTTATCTTGGTAAATAGATGAGCAGCTTCTTAGGCACACAAACTGGGCTTCCTGCTCTTCCCGGATGTCTCAGATCACATCCCACAGCAGAC
>NW_021899697.1:0-595 GCF_006229205.1 Suricata suricatta
TCTGAGCTCCCCCGGCAAATGCATCGCGGCCCTGGCTCTCGCCCCTCCAAGCTTCTCACTGAGCAACTTCATGGACGCTTGGGCTGACAGGCAACCAAATTATCCACGTGAGCAGCAGGGCCCACGCTCGCCCCGACCCCAAGGCCAAGTCCACAGGAGAAACCTCTACCACAGTTTGCTGAGTTTCAGCGAGGGACACTGTGATGGGCTCTCACACACTGAGGGGACAGGAAGAAATCTGTGAGAACTGAAAAATGGTTAATACAGTAAAGTTTCTGTGTTGTTGTTTTTTTTTACTACACACCCTTAAAAAAAAATCTGTGAGAAGATGCTTTTCCCCCTAGAGCAGCAGCTTGCCATACCCAACATTTTATCCAGAAAAGAAAGCTGAGTGCGGTACCCAGGGATGTTAATTCTCTACTGACATTGTTGCATGTTGGTTTTCTGACATGAAAATAATTCTTGGAAGGCCTCCTTGACTGTGTGATATACATGAGGTGGAATGGAAAATCTGATGTAAAAAAGCAAATGTAAAAGCCACAGCTAAAAAAAGGGCAAAGTAAAAAGTCAGGCCAACTGGAGATAGGTCCGTGAG
>NW_021899698.1:0-595 GCF_006229205.1 Suricata suricatta
GCCATCCAGGCACCCCAAGGATTACTTTTTTAAAGTGTATTTATTTATTTTGAGAGAGAGCACAAGCAGGGGAGGGTCAGTGAAAGGGAGGGAGAGAGAGAATCCCAAGCAGGCTCTGCACTGTCAGTACAGAGTCCTGTGCAACTTTCCAACTCACAATCTGTGAGATCATGACCGGAGCTGAAATCAAGAGTCAGACACTTAATGGACTGAGCCACCCAGGTGCCCCTAGATGTATTTACTCATTTAATCTTCACAAAAGCTCAATGGAGGAGGCTTGATCATTTTCTCTGTTTTATGGAAGAGGAAACAGGCAAAGAGAAGTTGTAAGGACGCAGATCTGATTCAGCCTTCCCCTGTACTTAAAGGGGAAGATGCCAGCTTCTCCGTATCATCGGCCAATGGAAGGGCGCACATTGCCCAGGGAAGGAGGGACAACTCCTGTGGCACCCAATCAGGAGAGGCCGGCTAACACCTTTGACCTTTCTAGGGACGGACCTAAAGATGGAGGCTAGTCACACTCCGCCCTACGTGAGGGTCTTAGTCATGCCCTCCGTGGGCCCACTCTGTGATTGGTCGATACCCTAAATGTTGT
>NW_021899699.1:0-595 GCF_006229205.1 Suricata suricatta
GGGATATAAAGAAATCAGAATAGCCCCCACCCTATCATTAAAGGCCTGTAAGTTTCTATTAAAAAGATAACTTTTTAAAAAGCCATTTTTAGGGGTTCCTGGGTGGCTCAGTCAGTTGAATATCTGACTCTTAATTTTAGCTCAGATCATTATCTCACAGTTTTTGGGATCAAGCCCTGCATCTGACTTTGAGCTGACAATGTGGAGCCTGCTTGGGATTTTCTTCTCCCTCTCTCTCTGCCCCTCCCCCCACATGCAGGCTCTCTGAGAATAAACAAACATTTTAAAAGCCATTTTCAGTAAATCAGTTTTATTAATCTAGAATTTCATTGAGACTGTCCTCATTAATCACTTTCTGAGCTTCTTTAGAATGTAATACCTGCCCTGAGCATGTATGTTTGCTGTGATTAGTGATTCCCAGCATTCTTTTTCCTTTCCAGGCAGTGACCCCTCCTTGAATATGTCTGTTGCCTTTTACATGTATTTGACATAGATCTGTGAAGGCATATAAGGTGTAAATATACATTTGTAAATGCAACTTTACCCTTCATTTCCTCAGCCTAAAATCAATGCTGAGGTGATGCAGAATATTTGA
>NW_021899700.1:0-595 GCF_006229205.1 Suricata suricatta
TGCACACACAGTGACAACCTCCGGGGCATTTCCCCCCAGTATTTCTGGGTGTTCCTGAGGGTGTTCCAACATGACTGGTGTTCTGTTCCAGGTGCCTGGTGACAGCTTCTGCAGCCAGTCCCTCTGCAGACGAACAGACAGGAACTCTGAAGATTACGCTATGATGTGTTGCAGGCAAGGTGTGTGTGTGGGGGCAGGAACTGGTGACTGCTGCTGTCATCACAAGATGGGGACCTTAGTGTCTCGTGAGGGCATTTCCTCCCTCCCTCTCAGCCTGCAGGTCTTTTGTTCCTGGGCTGGTCACTTTGCCCAGAAAGGAATCTTCTGGTCTTGGAGAGACCTATGCAGGGCAACAGCTCATCCTGGTTGGCCTAAGACTTTCCTGGTCTTCATACTGAAAGTCCATCTTCCTGGGATATCTCTCCATCCCAGGCAAATGGGGACAGTTGGTCACCCAGATTTCAGCCTGGCTGGGGAGAGTCCCCTCACTGAATGTGTTGAGTTTTACTAATCCCCTTGTTTTGAATCTGATGGCTGAGTTTGGCCCTCCATTGTGCCCCTAAGCCCCAGATCCAGAGCCTATTCGCCCAAAGCC
>NW_021899701.1:0-1352 GCF_006229205.1 Suricata suricatta
TGAAAACAATGATCCTTTCTGAAACATGTGATTCCTAAGAAGTTACAATGTAATCATTCAAAGAAAGATGTAATCACCTATTGTATATAAGACACTGTTTCACAGTAAAGTGTGGTCTCTTCTACCATTCATTTTGTCTGTGTTCTTTCTTATAGATATTTCGCCGACACCAACCCCCTACCCAGAGATCCTTAGACTCTGGTGCGTGGGCTGGTCCCCTGCAGTGGACAACGCTGTGAGATCAAAGCGTGCCAGAGACAGAAGTGTGGGAAACTAGATATCCTCAAGAAGGATAAACAGGAAGAACATATTAACACTACACCCTGAAGAGGAGGTGAACATATTTGTGTGCTCTCTGGCCTACAGATGTATTTTATTTATATAGCATGAAACGTATTGGTTGGGAATTATCTTTTTTATATTCTTTTTCTTAGAAGATAATTGGAGGTTTCTGAGTGAGCTGGGGAAAAATTGAAATGTTACTTGCCTCAGTTTCCCTTTTATCCCAAGAAAACTGAAAAAACCATCATATGCTGAATGAATGACAAGATATAAGCTTAAAATCTCCAATGCTGATGGTTTTATTCAGTACTTTCCTAAAAGTGCTGATGCAATACTGCCCCTCCTAACATGGCCTTAATATGTAGTATCCCAAATAAAATCGGTGTGCAGGAAGCATTTAGGTTTCCAACAGGAACACTATTAACAAATGATTCACAAATAGATTGTAGGACTGATGCTGAGATTAGTTCCAAAGTATCAGCGTTATCTTGACTTCTTGAAATGCAATTAGCTGAATTGAAAACATTCTAGGTTGGTATTCATGTAACAATGGAAAAACAATTATAAGATCCAAGACTATTTGTGAGGAGTGTTGATTCTGCCCAATTTGGCCAACAGACCTGAAAAATCATAGTCACGTGAGGTCTGCTATTCTGTCAGGAAGAGTTCTTTAACTCTTTATAAAGACAGAAAAAGGGTTTGTTGAGAATAACTGGTCTTACACTGTAGAAGATAATTGTATTCTGTTTCTTACAAAGATCACGCCATAAAAATGATCAACTATTCCACTCCTTTCTAATATTAGTTTTCTATTCCCTAGGAACTGGAAAAAACTCAAGCAAATATTGTGGTTATCTTAGTTTACATTCTCAGATGTAAAAATATCTGCATAAGTCTGGAAGACTGGAAATGGAAAACACAGCAAGGATCTGTTTTCCAACCAAGAAGGAACTCCCAGGCAAGAGAAAATAGAAGTACAGAAGTTTGGTCAAGTCCAATATATTAGTAGTAGGAAGTATTTTTGCATTGGTCACTTAGATTATCAAGTGGCCCAGCCATCTTCAGCCTGA
>NW_021899702.1:0-595 GCF_006229205.1 Suricata suricatta
GGGCTCTATCCCCATGAAGATGCTAAAACCAAGCAACCAAAAATTGTATCAGCAAAGTGCTTAATGAAGATCTTCTGTGGTGAGATTTAAACATATATGAGTGTAGTTATTTTTTCTTATTTGGTTAACTGCTATATTCCTCATTAAGAAAAAGTTTTTCAAGTCATGGCTATTATGTGCACATACTATAATTCTATTGCATGCTATTTTCATGTAACATCACTGAAAAGAGCTCATTTGCCAGATTCCACACTTACAATTTCAAATACCCTTCCTACTGCACCATTTGTTTTCAGTCCATACTCAACAAAAGTGTTCCCATTACCAACCAGCCCCATGTAGCGATCTGTGGCTACAGAATTACCATGACTATCATGTTCTCAACATGAACATATAAGTAAGACACAGAAGCACAGTTGGGTGATCACACCTACATTTTTGCATCTGCAACAAATGACTGGTCCAAAACAGAGGCTATTTCCAAAAAGGTAGAGTCATGGGAAGCAATTAGTTCATGAGTATTCTGTAATATGGTAGAGCTCCCTCTATACTGTATTGTTAATGTAGAGCAGAGCTTAGATATGGGAAAATAACA
>NW_021899703.1:0-595 GCF_006229205.1 Suricata suricatta
AAAACAAAACAAAACAAAACACCTTACCAATTTTAATAGGATACCAATTATGAAAATATAGAAGATTATGGTAAATTTCAAGCCACAGATTTTTCCCATGTCCTATGTCTTCAATGTATTTTATTTTATTAAAATTGTTTAATGTTTATTATTTTTGAGAGAGACAGAGACAGAGCAGGAGAAAGGCAGAGAGAGAGAGGGAGAAACCACAACTGAAACAGGCACCAAGCTGTCATCACAGAGCCTGGCACAGAGCTAAAACCCATGAACCATGAGATCTCATGAGCTGAAATCAGATGCTTAAACACAGAGCCACCCAGGCACCCTTTCATGTATTTTAAATAGTAAGTCTTTGAAACAATCTAGATGGAAAGGCTCTTTTTCAGAACGCTGTCTTTTTCAGGGCCAAATGTTCAGAATGCTGTCTTATTCAGGGCCAAATAGCCATCTGATGTCTTTGTTCATGTTCCTTTTGTTTTAAGTTTATTTATTTATTTTGAGCAAGAGAGAGAGTGTTTGGCGGAGGGGGAAAGAGAGGATTAGAGTATGCCAAGCAAACTCTGCTGACAGTGAGCAGCCTGACACAGGGCTTGAA
>NW_021899704.1:0-595 GCF_006229205.1 Suricata suricatta
GGCAAAGGAAACCATCAACAGAATGAACACTCAACCTACTCCATTGGATAAAATACTTGCAAACCATATATATATTTAATGAGGGTTAATATCTAAAATATACAAGAAACTCACAATTCAATAGTAAAAAAACAACCCAATTAAAGACACAAGGAATTTGAATAGACATCTTCCCAAAGAAGACATACAAATGGGCAACAAATACAAGAAAAGGTGCTCAAAATCACTAATCATTAGAAGTCATCAGAAAAATGCAAATAAAAACCACAATGAAATATCAACTTACATATGGTAGGATGGGTATTATCAAAAATACAAGAGAAAACCAATACTATCAAGAATGTGGAGAAGAGGAAACTCTTATACTGTGCTGGCAGAAATATAAACAACTATAATAACTTGTTTGTACATGGAAGTTCCTCAAGAAATTAAAACTAAAATTAATAGATCATCCAACAATTCCAATTCTGGTTATATATCCAAAGGAAGTAAAACCATTACTTTGAAAAGTTATTTGTACTACCATGTTCATGGACTGCATCATTATTCATAATGATCAGGGTATGGAAATAATCTAAGTGACCATCAATGGATA
>NW_021899705.1:0-595 GCF_006229205.1 Suricata suricatta
AAAAAAAAAAGCCCTAAATGTAAAAAGATCCTCACACTCATAATAAAACAATTACAACTAAAAACTAAACTGTTTTAGTTTTTTTGCACCTTATGACAAAAATCAGAAAGTCTGATCAAATACTAAAGAGGAACTCACTAGTGAGAGTTCACATGGATATAACATGTATAAAAGAAAGTTTGATAATACCTTTTGGTCCAGCAATTCCACTTCAAAGGTATTATCCAACAGACAAACCTGCACATGTATACATATCTTTGTAGCATTATTTGTGGTAGAAGACCAGAGAAAACCTAAATGTCTATCAGTAGGGGACTGGCTAAACAAATTATGGTATAGTCAAAACCTGGAATGTTACAGAACTACTGTTTTTAAAGTTTTGTTTTGTTTTTGTTTTTGTTTTTTGAGGCATGGAAGGGCAGAGAGAAGAGAGAAAATCCCACGCAGGCGTAGCACACTATAGGGCTCAAACTCATGAACCCAGAGATCATGATCTGAGCCAAAATTCAAAAATTGAACACTCAATTGACTGAGCTACCCAGATGCCCCTATTATAAAACTACTTAAAAAGAATGGGCCCAGTCAGTTAAGCATC
>NW_021899706.1:0-595 GCF_006229205.1 Suricata suricatta
TGTTTAAATGATTTAGGATCTTCAGAAAGATCAAAAGTAGTACAAACAATAAACAAATTATAGCCCTTTATATAAGAATAAAATTTCGAGTGGTACAGAAAATCTTAGCTCTGTAGGAAAGTTTTAACTCCCTAATTTTTCTTTGAAATACTCAGTGTTCATGTGCTACTTTACTTTCTCCTTCTACCAACGAGGAAGGTGATGAATAGGTATTCTCAAACTCCCAAAGCACTGTGCTAATAGATGAAAAATCATTAATTACTACTAGATCAATTACAGTACAGTAAATATTAATACAGTACAGTAAATATTAATTAGGTGAGCAAATGCTACAAATGCTAGCCAACCATGATGCAAACGAACCTATATTTTTATATTAGGTTAATTGATTGTCTACAAATGACCGTTACTTATTAGCCTTTTGTAGAACTGATGTCTTCCCATAACTTAATACTTAGTTCAAAGAGAGGTAACATGGACATATTAGTGACTTTTAAGATTATGGAATTGGCTTGGCCCCATAGTAGGTCCTATAAGAACTTAGATCTTAAGGTCCAGGTTTTGACAAGTCACATTTGTAGCTGTGCCCTTTATC
>NW_021899707.1:0-595 GCF_006229205.1 Suricata suricatta
AAATAACCCAGAAAATGCCCAAAGACTGGCCAAACAGACTCCCTACAGTGAAATATAAAGAAGCAGCCACGTTGAAGAGGGTAGGAAGGGTGGAGGCATGGCTGGGAGCCAATCTAACCTGCAGGACTGTATACAGGAGGGAGAGATGCCACAGGGGTGGAAAGGGGAGAGAAGCAGACCCCACACCAGGCACAGGGGCCCACACTGGCAAGATGAATCTTCAGAACACTGGGCTTTGAAAACCAATGAGGGCCTAACTTCATGAGTTCTTATACTCAGTGGGGCTTAATGCTTGGAACTTTAAAAATCAGTAGGTTTAGTCTGTCCTTCCCTCACTTGCACTCTGTCTCCCTCTCAAAAATAAACACTAAAAAAATTTTTTTAAAGGGGAGGCAGCTGGTTGGATCAGGCAGTTAAGCATCTGACTTCAGCTCAGGTCATGATCTCATAGTTCATGGGTTCAAGCCCAGCATTAGGCTCTGTGGTAACAGCTCAGAGCCTAGAGCCTGCTTCAGATTCTGTATCTCTCTCTCTCAATCTCTCTCTCTCTCTCTCAATCTCTCTCTCTCTCTCTCAATCTCTCTCTCTCTCTCTC
>NW_021899708.1:0-595 GCF_006229205.1 Suricata suricatta
TGAGAACAGTTTTCCAGAGATGAGTTCCCAAAGCCAGCACACCAAAGCCTGTGAGGGTCATGTAGAGATGGTAAAGGATCTGAGAGTGTCTGAGCACATCGGTGACAGTGGCTGCAGTGACAAAGGAAATGGTTAATAGTGTGCCACCAGCACATCCCCACTGCCTCCCCTACCAGAATCCGTTCATCCTGCTCTCTTACCGCCTTCTCCTTCCACCATTACAATCCATGTTGGCTTCTCATTGCTTTCCAAACATACCTGTCTTCAGATGTATTTGCCTTTGATGTTCCCTCTACTTAGAATGATTATCTCTTGGATTTAAGAATGACTTGCTCTCTGTTCATTATAACCCTCCCAAGGAAGGCTTTTCATACCACCATTTTCAGATTTATATTCCATTCCCTACCATGAGCAAGTTTGATTTTAGTCTCCTTTCTCCTGCTATATTTTCTTCATGACTCGTTACTTAACAACATCTGGAGTTTGTGTAGCTTGGCTTCAGATTCTCAGAGTTATTACTTACTGGCTGTGTAAATTGCCTTCGTTTTTCTTCAGTATCTTTATGTTTCCCTTATCAGGGCTTTTGTGAATATTA
>NW_021899709.1:0-595 GCF_006229205.1 Suricata suricatta
GGATCAGTCTCTTGATTTCTCTTTCTGTTGCTTCATTATTGGTGTATAAAAATGCAACCGATTTCTGTACATTGATATTGTACCCTGCGACTTTGCTGACTTCATGGATCAGTTCTAGACGGCTTCTGGTGAAGTCGGTAGGGTATTCCATGTAGAGTATCATGTCATCTGCGAACAGTGAAAGTTTGACTTCATCTTTGCCAATTTTGAGGCCTTTTATTTCATTTTGCTGATGTTAGGACTTCCAACACTATGTTAAACAACAGTGGTGAGAGTGGACTCCCATCATGATCCTGATCTCAGGGGAAAAGCTCTCAGTTTTTCCCCATTGAGGATGATATTACCTATGGGCTTTTCCTAAATGTTTTTACTATGTTTAAGTAAGTTCCTATCCCGACTCTCTCAAGGGTTTTTAAGAAAGGATGATGTATTTTGTCAAATGCTTTTTCTGCATCTATTGACAAGATCATATGGTTTTTATCTTTTCTTTTGTTACCATGATGTATCACATTGATGGATTTGCAAATATTGAACCGGCCCTATAACCCAGGAATGAATTCCACTTGATCATGATGGATAATTCTATTTATATGCT
>NW_021899710.1:0-595 GCF_006229205.1 Suricata suricatta
TACAAAGAGAGACAGAGCATAAAGTGGGAGGGACAGAGAGAGAAGGAGACACAGAACCGGAAGCAAGCTTCAGGGTCTGAGTTAGCTGTCAGCACAGAGCCCCATGCGGGGCTCGAACCCATGAACGTGAGATCTGACCTGAGACGAAGTTGGAGGCTTAATCGACTGAGCCACCCAGGTGCCCCTAAAGGTACATTTTAATTCATTTTCCCAACTTAATACAACCCTTTCTCCACTCAGACCCAGTGGAATTTAGAGAAGATCAGATCGGCATTCTTTCAGAGCAAACTTCCCAGAAAGTTTATAGAAAAATATTTAACATTTCTTGAAGCTCATAAAACTCTCAAGGAGAGTTAGGATACTGTTTAGGGGACTTCCTTTGAAATTAAAATTTAAGGAATATCATAAACAAACCTATATGTCATGTCTCCTTTTGAGTCTCTTTAATTATATGCTGTTACTACATTTTTGACAGAGCTATTGAAAGAATATGCTTATGGTAGTCAATAAAGCACATTAATTAGCCTTTTAAAGCCAGGGGATTCATGGTATTTATGGATACCTAACACAAGCATGATGCTGTTCATGATTTTTT
>NW_021899711.1:0-595 GCF_006229205.1 Suricata suricatta
TCCCTCGTTCTTGGTGTTTCTGCAAATAAACCACCTGCACTCAAATCTTTGCTCGGGCTCTGCTTCAAGGGACTGACACCCTCTGAAGAGTAGATCTTGTCCTAGGTGTTGACAATACTATGTATGTTTTCTGGCTGTGCTGTCAGTGTAAAGGCCCCATGGAACCAGATGCCCTGAGACTCCAACCATAATTGTTACAATACCATGAGAGCACTGAGATGGAAAAAGGTCACGGGGGTGCTTGGACGGTTCAGTCAGTTAAGTGTCTCTTGGCTTGTGGGTTCAAGCCCCACATCGGGCTCTCTGCTGTTAGCACAGAGCCTGCTCCGGATCTTCTGTCCTCTCTCTGCCCCTCCCCGTCCCTCTCTTTCCACCCCCCCCAAAAAAGAAAAAGAGAGAATGAGGAGGTATCTAAGCTAAGTTGTTTGTAATTCAGGGATAAAAACTGTAGGAGCAAACATTACAGGCAGAGGGAAAAGCATGTGCAAAGGCACAGAGAGGAGAGTGAGCATGGCTTAGGGGAATTGAAGGGAATTCTGGGTAATGTGACTGCTGGAGGCAGATGCACATAAATGGAGGGGGTGGGTGGTTTGGC
>NW_021899712.1:0-1352 GCF_006229205.1 Suricata suricatta
GCTTCCATATATATGAAACATCCAGAACAGGCAAATCCATAGGCAGAATGTAGATTGGCCGTTGGCTAAGGCGAGGGGCCCGTCATGGAGGATGGGGTGGGGGGCTTCTAACGGAGAGGAGGTTTCTGTTGGGGGTGATGAAACTGTTTGAAAATGGTTTGCAATGCGATTGCACAACCCTGTGACTATACTAAAGATCCGCGAACATGCACACTTTAAACGGGTGAATCGTATGCTGGGTGGATTATACCTCAATACAGTTGTTATTTCAAAGTGGAGGTAGATTTATTTGGGAGATTGATGGGGGTGACGGCTGTTCAGCACTGTGAATGTACTTAACGTCACTGAGCTGTACCCTTAACAATGGCTAAAATGATAGGTTTTATGTTATATATATTTTCCCTCAATTTTTGAAACATAAAAATTGAATTTTAAATTTGATAAAAAGAATGGAAGGGGAGGGAAGTATTCCAGAACAAGACTATGTACTCCCAAATCCTCCAGGAGACTGGAGAACCCGTCACCATCCCGTGCCTCACACACGTGCACTAGCATGCACACGCACACACACACACACACACACACACACACTCCAAATCCCACAATCTGTCACCTGGAAACAAAGGAAGAGAAAGCTTTGAATCGCCCCTGGGATTAGGACCTCAGACAGATGGCGGTGTAATAGCTGAATGTGACCACAATGCCCTGGGATCCGCCACTGAACAGTTGGGGCCAGTGACTGAAGAAAATGGAACTGTGTGCCGTTGATACCCCTGTAATCAGGGAGTTCATTAAACTGCTACAGATGCTCAACGTCAGCTCCCAACGGAGCACAGACTCCTTGAAGGCAGGGGCCATGGGGTCTGGCTCGCGCCCAGGGCCCAGCACAGAGCTGGACACACGGTGGGTCCCCAGTCAACATCTGATGTAAGAATGAGGACCCCCCTTCGTTAGACACAAAGGAAACTGAAGGAGGGACACCACGGCCCCACACAAGCAGGGTAAGGTGGCAGCCAGGACAAGAACCCAGATTTCCATCTCCTGCGGCCCAGGCCCATGATGGGCGGGGCTGGATTCCACTGACAGCCCCTCCTCCAGCTGCTGCACATCTGGTGGCCTCAGTGGGATGAGGCAATTGCCCAGGAGCCAGGCCAAGGACTCAAACATACAGGACAGAACAACAGAAAGCACTTCCAATGGGTGGGGTTGGCGGCCTAGGGCCAAGCCCAGGTCTCTGCAGGGCGGCCTCCTCCCACCTGGCTCCTGGAGCTGCCATCCCAAGGCCGCACCTCACCCAGTCACCCGAACTCCTCCTGGCTGGGAGGCAGGAATCTTGGGATGCTGTCCTGGTC
>NW_021899713.1:0-595 GCF_006229205.1 Suricata suricatta
TCTCTCTTTGGATGTACCCGATAGTACTAAATCTGTGGTTTCACTTATGCTAAAAATAAGCCTAATGGTAAACATGGCATTCAAGCTCTAGAATATTTCTACATTTCACATTTCCAAATAGTGATAAAAGAGGCAGTATAAAGTGAGCACTAGATTTGATAGGAAAACCCAAAGTACCATAAGGAAATAAGCTGGGCACAAAGAAGGCAGAAAAAAAGAAGTGTGAGCAAATGTCAAGCAGATACCTGAGATTCTAAGTCTAACAGCGTATCTGGTGGAGGAAAATTATATTCTGGAGTTAGTTTTCTTTCTCTGAATAGTAGAAGCATCTGGCCAAGAAAAGAATTTAGTGTGTCTGCTGGAAAGACATGTAAATACATGTAAAAGTCTTAAGAAAAACAGAGGAAATCATCTGTGGAAACCATCTGTGCCCGTACTGACTCCATTCCTACAAAGGTGCAGTCAATGAGGAGAAGCCCCTAAAAGCAGCCCTCTGCCTTCGAATACCCCAACCTGTGGGCTTACCGCAGAAACATCTCATGTGGGTCCTGATGGAAATGATGTTGATTAGCCCACAACAAAGCATAAATGGTGA
>NW_021899714.1:0-595 GCF_006229205.1 Suricata suricatta
GTCCTTAAGCAACTTAAAAATTCAATAAAAATTTTTTGATGCTTAGTCTTCTGTCTTTGCACTCGCATGTTCTCTGGGATTTTGCTGAGTATTTTTACAGCCCCCAAATTGATTATGTTTTCATCCTAATCCTTAAGACGAAGTTATCTTAAATTTTCAGACTCCTCTACCTCTTACCAGCTTCTGTCAGATTCTTAGTTTTCCCCCAATGTCTCATATTATCAAATATCTTATTTGATTCAGAAATGGAGAATACAGAATATCTATGCATTTCCTTCTTTCTGTGATCTTGGCCCCTCAATTTTGGCTCCAATTGCAGTTTTCTGATGCCTCCCCATGGTAGGTAGGTTAGTTCATTTCTTTCTCTCCTCTCTCCCTTCCTTCTTTTTCTTTCCTTCATTTATCTAGATGTTTTGTTTTGGTGGGAACTTCAGCCTGCTACTTGATAATGTATCATAGCTAGAAATTAAAGTCAGGTCCTTCCCTCTCTCATTTTAGGAACATTTATTGGTACCTACTATATGTATGGTTGGGGTTGGGGATATTGCGGTAAAGATAGTACCAACTATTCAGGTTAAGGAGTAGGTTGTTACAG
>NW_021899715.1:0-595 GCF_006229205.1 Suricata suricatta
TGGCGGCCCCGGGCCCCGCGGGCAGCGCCTTCCGCCCGGCCGTCGAGGCGCTCTGCGGCTCGTCCCTGAGCGAGGAGGTTGGAGCCACTCGAGGTGAGTGAGGCTGGGTCTCCGGTCAGAGGCCCAAGGGAGGCACTGCTGGCTTTGGGGTCCGAGCCACTCCCTGGTCTTAGAGCCTGGTGGGCGGGGGGCAGGACTGCTGACAAAGACCGGATGAGGCCCAACCCAAACCCGTTTGCCCCGGCCACGAACGTGAACGGAGAGGAAGCCTCTGGTGTCTGGGAAAAGCCCCTTGACAGTGCATTTGCAGTGGAGCAGCATGTCCCCTCGAACCGCCGTGGGCGGCAGCTTTTCTTCGTGTTAGCCATTGCTCACGTTCAGGTGGATGGGTGGGTGCAGATTTGCGTATGGATTTGTGAGCACGTGTGTGGGTTTGCGTATGGATTTGTGTATGTGTGCACAAGCACGAAAATACGCACAGTTTCTGTGCTGGGCACTTGGCAGGTGCTTAGTGAAGGATTAAGGGCAGGAATGAATGAGTGAACCAGCAGCAAAGGCTCAGAAGGCTTGTAAGAGAAGGGGAGGCTGACCACCT
>NW_021899716.1:0-595 GCF_006229205.1 Suricata suricatta
GGACTATACTTAAACTTATAAAGAACAAACGCAAATAAAAAAATAGAAAATGGGAATCAATATTGCTAGTATCGCTGTATAAAATGATCTAGAATTTAATATTTAACTACAGAAATTATTTTCTTAACCACTGCCTTATTAATATGGTAGTTTTCTAAAGAGAAGATTCATCAACAAACTAATAGAACCAGCTCCTAAATTTGGAAGGCCCAGTGAAAAATTAAATTATGGGACACGTTGTTCAAAAAGTATTAAAAGCTTCATGATGGTGACAGCAGAGAATTAACCAAATGAAGGGCTTTCCTAGCACAGGGCCCTGTGTGCATGCATGGGTCCCCTACCTATAAGGCCAGACTTATAAAAGGAGGCTGGGGCTCATATCTATATTTTTATCCATAACAGGATCCATATCTGTATCTATAAACCTGTATCAAGATCTACATCTACACAGAGTTTCAGAATCATATTTTAGAAGGATCCTTGCAAATTATGTAGTCCTTGGGCACTGAGGTGGCTCAGTTGGTTAAACATCCACTCTTGATTTTGGCTCAGATCTCAGAATCACGATCTTAACAGTCATGATATTGAGCCCCAC
>NW_021899717.1:0-595 GCF_006229205.1 Suricata suricatta
CCAGCGTCCGCCAAGGAGCAGGATTTGGTCGATGACCTCGATGAACCTGAAAGAGGCCCCTGAACCCCAGCGGGAAGAGCAGCTCCCGCCAGCACCTTGACTTCGGCCTCTGAGCACCAACGTGGAGAAGTAAACCGCCCAGCCCCGGCTCGTGGCCTGCTGAACAGTGGGCATAGAGGAAAGCCGTGAACTACTTCCCCCCCCCGACCCCCCCCCCATCTGTAAAAGGGCTCAGCCATGAAATCTCATAGGGTCTTGCAACTAACTGAGTCTATGGGAGGTACTCAGAATAAGCGGGAACAGGGTAACTATTCATAGTTACTGTTTACACGGACCAACCAGACTGGCCAACCGCCGCATGGGGAGTCAGGGAGGGGCACGGACTCGGGAGTTTCAGTAGCCACAAGCATTGATTAGCGTAACTGTCCTAAATCAGGATCTCCTCTGTTCCTTCTTTTGAGTCCCGTTTGTCCCAGGGCCCCTCTGGGGTCGCTTGATCACTTCCGGGGGTAGCTGTGCGATGCTCCAACTTCACATCCGGATTGTCCTCTCAGTCTTCCTTGGCGCTGACGACACTAATGCTACTTGGTTTTCT
>NW_021899718.1:0-594 GCF_006229205.1 Suricata suricatta
AGCTCAGTCCCTACCCCACTTGGGAAGAGGCACAATTGAACACATACCACAGATCAGCTCGCCTGTGTCTGCTTGGACTCAGACTGGAGCCGGGAGCCGCTCAAGGCCAGGACAAGAGAAGGCCAAGCACCATTATCAGAGGGCAGCCGCCTAGCAGATAGTGCAAAGGCAGACACGCCTCAAAGCTCTAGAAATCTTGCCACTTGCCCTTGAAGAATGTCCCACCTGCCGCCCCTCCTCCTCCCGCCACGGGAAAGGATTCTTCCCCTTTTGTGGGGCCAGGACCCTTGAGGACCCCTTCAGGGCACAGAGAGCCTGTGGGGGGGGGGCAGGAACAGCCAAGGGGGCAGCAGCTGTGCTTCCCTGAAGGGACTCTCCTGGGTGGGGGGTTCCAGAGCTCAGGCTGACCCTACCTAGACCCGCCGCCCAGCAAACCACCAGGGGGAGTCCGCAGGGCAGCGGGCGCTGGGGGCACGACAACCTGGCCGTGTTCCTGCGAGCACAGGGCCCGCCTGGCACCCCCAGAGCAGGAGAGCCCAAGGACCCTCCGCTGCCTGAAGCTTCTCTACAGCCTGAAGGGAGCAGGGGTCTGGT
>NW_021899719.1:0-594 GCF_006229205.1 Suricata suricatta
AGGAATTCACTAAACTCCACACCCGAAAAATGAATAATCCAGTAAAGAAATGGGCAGAAGACATGAATAGACACTTCTCCAAAGAGGACACCCAGATGGCCAACAGGGAAATACAAATCAAAACCACACTGAGATACCACCGCAAGCTGGTCAGAGTGGCAAAAATGAACAAATCAGGAGGCTATAGATGTTGGTGAGGTTGTGGAGAAATGGGCACCTTCCTACACTGTTGGTGAGAATGTAACTGGTACAGCCACTATGGAAAACAGTGTGGAGGTTCCTCTAAAAAATAACAATAGAACTCCCCTATGACTCAGCAGTAGCACTGCTAGGGATTTACCCAAGGGACACAGAAGTGCTGATGCATAGGGGCACATGTACCTCAGTGTTTATAGCAGCACTTTCAACAATAGCCAAATCATGGAAAGAGCCTAAGTGTCCATCAACTGATGAATCGTTCAAGATGTGGTTTGCACACTGAGATACCACCTCACACCGGTCAGAGTGGCTAAAATGAACAAATCAAGAGACTATAGATGCTGGCGAGGGTGTGGAGAGATGGGCACCCTCCTGCACTGTTGGTGGGAATGTAAA
>NW_021899720.1:0-594 GCF_006229205.1 Suricata suricatta
GATCTTAAAATTCATATGGAAATTCAAGGACCTAGAATAGTAAAAATAATCTTGAAAAAAAAAGAACAAAGTTGGAGGACTCACACTTCTTGATTTCAAAAGTTACTACAAAGCAGCAATAACAGGACAGTGTGGACCTGCTATTCGAATAGACACATAGACCAACCAATAGAATTGAGGGTGTAGAAATAAATCCTCACAATTCATGGTCAGCTGATTTTTGACAAGGGACCCAAGACAATTCATTCTATAAGTGGGGTGACTGGATGGCTACATTTGAGAGAATGAATATGGACCCTTTACTCACACCATAAACAAATTAATTCAAAATGGATCAAAGACTAAATTTAAAATCTGAAGTTATAAAACTCTTAGAGTAAAACATAGGGGAATGGGCACCTGGGTGGCTCAGTTGGTTAAGTGTCTCGCTCCTGACTTTGGCTTAAGTCATGATCTCACAGTTGTGGGATCGAGCCCTGCACTGGGCTTTGTGCTGACAGTGAAGAGTCTGCTTGGGATTCTCTCTCTCTCTTCCTCTCCCTCTCTCTCTGCCCCTCCCCTGATCATGCATGTGAGTGTACTTTCTCTCTCTCA
>NW_021899721.1:0-594 GCF_006229205.1 Suricata suricatta
AAGAAGACACCAAGAAATGGAAAAACATTCCCTGTTCATGGATCGGAAGAATAAACATTGTGAAAATGTCATCACTACCCAAAGCAATCTACACATTCAATGCAATCCCCATCAAAATTGCACTAACATTCTTCTCAAAGCTAGAACAAACTATCCTCAAATTCATATGGAACCACAAAAGACCCCGAATAGCCAAAGTTATATTGAAGATGAAAACCAAAACAGGAGGCATCACCATCCCAGACTTTAGCCTCTACTACAAAGCTGTCATCATCAAGACAGTATGGTACTGGCACAAAAACAGACACAGACCGATGGAATAGAATAGAGAACCCAGAACTAGGCCCACAAATGTATGGCCAATTAATTTTTGACAAAGCAGGAGAGAGTATCTGATGGAAAAAAGACTGCCTCTTTAGCAGGTGGTGCTGGGAGAACTGGACAGCAACA
This sequence comes from Suricata suricatta, assembly GCF_006229205.1. Classification (NCBI taxonomy): domain Eukaryota; kingdom Metazoa; phylum Chordata; class Mammalia; order Carnivora; family Herpestidae; genus Suricata; species Suricata suricatta. The sequence goes on from NW_021899721.1 coordinate 451, forward strand.
TGCAGAACAATGAAACTAGACCACTTTCTTACACCATACACAAAAATAAACTCAAAATGGCGGAAGGACCTGAATGTGAGACAGGAAACCATCATAACCCTTGAGGAGAAAGTAGGAAACAGCCTCCTTGACCTCAACCGCAGC
>NW_021899722.1:0-594 GCF_006229205.1 Suricata suricatta
GCATCTTCCGGCGGAAGAGCCAAGCAGCACTCGGATATCTTGGAAGGGAGGAGGTTTATTTTACACAGGTGTGTTCAGAGGCGATCACTCTCCAGAGGTCTGAGCCCAGAGCATCGGCAGAGGGAGTAATTTACAGCCTGTTACTTCCGCATTCTTCATTAAGGGGTGACAAGCAGGGTGGGAAGAAGAACCCGGAAGGGGTAGTCTTTGATCAGGGACAGGTATTTCCTTATGAGTCCTGACGCCCATCTTATAACAGATTTTTTTCCTATCAAAATAAGGCAGTGTCGTGGGGTTAGAAAGTGAGGAGTGCTTTTTTTGTAGGGTGGTTTGAGATGTGAGGAAGTGGCCTAGGATCAGAGACTGAATGATGGAAGGGACAAAGCCATGAAGAAAGCTGGCAGGGTAGTGTTTCAGGGAGAAGAGTAGATACAAAGGCCCTGAGGTAGGAGAGTGCTCAGCATTTAAAAATAACAGCAGTGGAGCGTCTGGCTAGCTCAGTCAGTTAAGCAGGCTGACTCGATTTAGATTCTTGATTTCGGCTCAGGTCATGATCTCACAGTTCCTGAGTTCAAGCCCCATATCCGCCTCCAC
>NW_021899723.1:0-1352 GCF_006229205.1 Suricata suricatta
GATCATGACCTCAGCTGAGGAAAACTTTAAGGTTGACTTGGTCATAAGCTTACCCAAAACCAGTGTGATATCGTACCTACACTCTTTGAGCCTCTATTATTTTGTCCCTTAATTTTTGAAGTAACCACATAGCACATCTCTAAGGTAGCTCTATTTCCACACTCACTTTATAGAAGAAGAAATCCTTACTTAGATAAGACAAATAACTTGACCCTGGCCACAAAGCTAGGAAATGACAGATGCCTATCTTGAGATTCAGGAACCTATTTTCCTAACCACCATGTTATAGAAATGAAGTAGAGCTCATCGTGACATTATTTGCCACCTCCTCCCTTTATACTTTTTTTGTTTATCATTATGTGGCTTTCATCAAAGCCACTGTGTTGGGGAAGGCTAACAAATATAGCCTATATTTCACTAATTTTGTTCCCTTTAATAGTAATCTTTAACTCCAAACACTATCACAGTTCAATGACATAAAAAACTAAAAATATAAATCCTTTGTGTGTACTATATAGTTCCAAAGGAAATGAAGCAGACTGGTGATTTTCTGTTAAATGGTGCTATCAGAGCCATATTGTAGGCAGCTTCTTTCCAACATGCCAACAAAAACAGTATCTACCCATTTTGATGGATACAAATATGTGAGCCTCTGTGCCAAGAGATTTGCAGCTTTTCTCACTTAGCTTAATTACAGTCTTGTGAGGTAGTTCTTTTCTCCATTTTTAGTATTAAGAAACTGAGTTTTAAAGAGGCTAAGTGACTTGCACAAAGAGATTCACTCTAATAAAATATATAAATCATTAAAACTTGAATCAGTGATTTAATTGCGTGCTGGATGATTCCAGTTTTTGAGCTCAATGACTTTCCTTTACTGCTCTGCACCATATGCCAGCTACTTCCTTTCCTCTCTTCCTTCTCTCCTCTCTTTCCTTCCTTCCTTTACCCTCCCTTCCTTCCTTTCTTTCCCACCTTCCAAACATTCTTGACAATTTCTTTCTTTCTTTATCTCATAAACGTGAATGAATCAGCATTTTGGATAACAGCCTTTCATATTGGAGCAACTTAAACATTATGTATTTATTAATTTTTATATATAATTTAAGTGGCTCCCTAAATGGGCGGCTTTCCCTTAGGCATTAACAGTAATTAAAAGGGGGGCAAAAAGTAAGCTTTTTTTAATTAGGAAAAAATAAATGGTTCTCTCATCACAGGCAGAAATTTATGTTCAATTATAATTAAAATACAACTGCTTTTATCCTGTGTTTCATTGATGTGTGGTGGAGGATATCTATGATTACAAGCACTCTTTAAATTCTGTTCTACATCTTCAAAAAGGTGCTTAGGAAACT
>NW_021899724.1:0-594 GCF_006229205.1 Suricata suricatta
GCAGAAAAAACATGCAGCCAAGAATCCTCTACCCAGCAAGCCTGTCTTTCAAAATAGAAGGAGATATAAAGGTTTTCCCTAATAAACAAAAATTGCGAGAATTCATGACCACCAAACCCTGCAGCCCTACAGGAAATCCTAAGAGGGACTCTATGAGGGAAATGTTGCAAAGAATACAAGGTGCCAGAGACACCACTATAAACATGAATCATAGGGAGAACACAATGACTCTAAACCCACATTTCTCAATAATAACACCGAATGTAAATGGACTGAATGCTCCAACCAAATGACACAGGGTAGCAGAATGGATAAAAAAAAAAAAACCCATCTATTTGTTGTCTACAAGAGACTCATGTTCGACCTGAAGACACCTTCAGGTTGAAAGTAAAGGGATGGAGAAATATCTATCATGCGACTGGAAGCCAAAAGAAAGCTGGAGTAGCCATACTTATATCAGACAAACTGGACTTTAAAGTAAAGGCAGTAACAAGAGATGAAGAAGGACACTATATAATAATTACAAGATGTCTCCATGAGGAAGAGCTAACAATTATAAATATCTTTGTGTCAAATTTGGGAGCGCCCAAATAC
>NW_021899725.1:0-594 GCF_006229205.1 Suricata suricatta
CTGGACCAGGTGGTGGAGTGCAGCCTCAGCCAGGGCCTGGTGTGCCGGAACCGCGACCAGGACGACGAGGACGGGGTGTGCCTCAACTACGAGGTCCGCGTGCTGTGCTGCGAGCCCCCGAAGCACTGCTCTACCCACCAAACCGTCACGGTACCTCACACCCCAAGGGTCAGCACCACCAGGCCAACTGAGACGACCCCCCATCCGGTGACATCCCGCTCCACCTCCGCGCCAGGAACCAGCCTGACCTCCGGCCCTGCAACCAGCACAGCCTCTGTTCCCACACCCGAAGCAACCCCCACTCCTCCCGTGACCGTCACCTGCCAGCCACGGTGCCGGTGGACCAAGTGGTTCGACGTGGACTTCCCGTCCCCGGGGCCCCACGGAGGAGACATGGAAACCTTCGGCAACATCGTCAGGAAGGGAGAGAAAATCTGTCGCCGGCAGGAGTCCATCACGAAGGTGGAGTGCCGGGCCGAGGACCACCCGGATGTCAGCCTCGAGGCGCTGGACCAGGTGGTGGAGTGCAGCCTCAGCCAGGGCCTGGTGTGCCGGAACCGCGACCAGGACGACGAGGACGGGGTGTGCCTCAAC
>NW_021899726.1:0-594 GCF_006229205.1 Suricata suricatta
CAACTCAACAATAAGGTTTAAACTATTATGATTATGGCCCCCGGGTAGCTCAGTCCATTAAGCATCTGACTCTTGATTTCCAGTCATGATTTCACAGTTGGTGAGTTCAAGCCCTACATCGGACTCCACACTGACAGTGCAGAGCCTGCTTGGGATTCTTTCTTCCTCTCTCTCTCTCTGACTCTCCCCCACTTGTGCCCTTTCTTTCGCTAAAAAAAAAATAATAAACTTTAAAAAAAAATTAAAAATAGAAACAAAGTATTATGTTTGTAACAACTAGCAGCAGTTTAATGTTTTTTAAATTTTTTTATAATAGTTTATTGTCAAATTAGTTTCCATATAACACCCAGTGCTTCTCCCCACAAGTGCCCCCCACCATGACCACCACCCCCTCTCCCCCTCCCCCTCCCCCTTCAGTCCATGGTTCGTCTCCAGTATTCAGTAGTCTCCCTTGATCTGTGTCCCTCACTCTCCCCTGCTCTCTTTCCCCCTTCCTCTCCCCATGGTCCCCTGCCAGGTCTCTCCTGTTAGACCTATGAATGCAGACATATGGTATCTATCCTTCTCTGCCTGACTTATTTCACTTAGCATGAC
>NW_021899727.1:0-594 GCF_006229205.1 Suricata suricatta
CCCCCCCCTTCCCTGGTTCCTTCTCTCATCCACTCCGACGGCGCGTGTGCGTCAGCTGTCCAGCAGTTCCTTGTTCTGTCCCGTACAGCAGTGGGCTATACTTCTGGATGCTTCTCCAACGGGGAAAACAATCCCAGCCCCCAGATGTCATCATGGGAAGGGCGGGTCGGGGCTGTGGTCTGAGGCAGGTGAGGGCTGGACGCCCAGCCGCTCCCTGCTGCAAAGGCCTGGGCTTCGTGGACCCAGGGATGGACTCGCTTGGGGGTGAGGCGAGAACATTCTGGAGAGGCACAGTGACGACGAGGCTCTGTGTTTGTGTGGCCGAGACTGTTCCCACTTATGGGAAATCAGAAACTAATTAAATACTTGGAAGCTGCTCTCACACCCTGTCTGGCAGGTTCGAAGACCTTCCTTCCACACCTCACGGCCGCACCGGCACCTCCCTCCCCACCCCCCACGCCCCACACCCTGTACCCCCATCCCACCCCCCCACGCTCCACACCCCCCACCCCAGCACCCTGCACCTTCCACGCCCCACCCTCCAGCCTTCCCCACACCCCAGCCCCCGCACCCCCCACACCCCCTGCACCCCCC
>NW_021899728.1:0-594 GCF_006229205.1 Suricata suricatta
CCCTCCCCTGCTCTCTCTCTCTTGCTCTCTTTCATTCTCAAAATAAAGAAACATAAAAAAAAGACTTGTTTTTAAATTTGGATCCCATCTAGACTATTAGCTTTAGGTTAAGTACAATGTTACATAAACTCATATATTCCTAAATACTCACCCCCTTCCGTTAGATCTTAAAAACAAACTGACAACAACAACAACAACAACAACACACACCCACACACACCAAAAAAACTGTGTCTAGATCTATAGTGGTCTCTAAGGGCTGACAGTAAAACACCACAAACTGGATGGCTTATACCAACAGAAAGAATTTTCTCTCACAGTTCTAGAAGTCTGATATCGAGGTGTTGGTAGAATTGGTCCTTCTGGTAACTGTGAGAGAGAAAGTGTTCCATGACCCTTACTTAGATTCAGGAGGTTGTTTGGAATCCTAGTGTTACTTGGCTTTTAGCCACTCTCTTCTATTATCTGCCTCCTGGTTTTCTCCTCTCTCCACCGTTTGGGACTCATAGAAAAATAGCTACAGGCCTGATCATTGTTACATATGAAAAGTATGTCAAAGAAAGGAGAAAATACATCCAAAAAAGGGTAAAAAAA
>NW_021899729.1:0-594 GCF_006229205.1 Suricata suricatta
CAAGAACAGCAGAAGACAAATTCTTTCTGCTGTACATGGAGCATTCTTCAGGGTAGAGTTCGTGTTAGGCCATGAAACAAACATCAATAAACTTAAGGAGTCTGAAATGACAACAAGCATCTGATCACAAGGGTATGAAACTAGAAATCAATTACAAGAATAAAACTGGAGAAAACACCAACATGTGGATGCTAAACAAAGAATTTCAAAGAGAAAATTAAAATATACATGGAAAGAAACCAAAATGTAAACACAATGGTTCGAAATCTTTGGGATGCAGCCAAAGCAGTTCTAAGAGGGAAATTTAGGGGCACCTGTGCGACTGAGTAGAGCATCTGACTTCAGCTCAGGTCATGATCTCATGGTTTGTGGATTAGAGTACTACACACTGGGCTCTGTGCCAACAGCTTGGAATCTGGGGCCTGTTTCAGATTCTGGGTCTCCCTCCTTGTCCCTCCCCCACTTGCACTCGTGCTCTCTCTCTCTCTAAAAAGTAAATAAACATTAAAAAAAGTGGGGGGGGGGCACCTGAGTAGTTCAGTGCGTTGAGCATCTGACTTTGGCTCAGGTCATGATCTCATGGTTTGTGGATTA
>NW_021899730.1:0-594 GCF_006229205.1 Suricata suricatta
GGGCGTGGCCGGAAGCTCACAGACTTCACCAGCGCAATGGATCCATGCTGAGAGCCCCAAACAAAGGCAGGGTAGGGCTTTTATGGGCTTGGGAAGGAGGAGTTACAGGAAATTATAACACAGGTATAGTGATCCAATCATTATTATACAATATTATTGACAGCAGGTTTAACCATTCACATTGCCTAGAGTATTTGTTACCTTTGGTGGGACCCAATCACAACATTTAGAGTGTTAACCAATTACAGAATGGGCCCAGGACCCTCACATAGGGCGTGACTAGCCTTCTAGGCCTGCCCTTAGAAATGTTAAGGGTGTTAGCTGACCTTTCCTGATTGGGTGTTACAAGGGTGGTCCCTCCTGCCTTGGGCAACGTGTGCCCTTCTACTGTCTAATGATTCTGAGAAACCAACACCTAGGCCTCCAAGGTCAGAGGGAAACTTGAAACCTGTCATAGAGTCAGTTTGGTTCAGACCTATGTCCTTACAATAACACATAATATTAATTTTCACTGGCAGTATTAAGCACGGAATTGATGCAATTATCCTCATAATTTACATTTGAAAGAGAAACACCAGCACACATTTTAGCCTA
>NW_021899731.1:0-594 GCF_006229205.1 Suricata suricatta
TTAGTTGTTGAGCATTTTTCATGTATATGTCTTTGGAGAAATGTCTGTTCATGTCTGCTGCCCATTTTTTAATTGGGTTACTTATTTTTGGGTATTAAGTTGTATCAGTTCCTTATATTTGGTTGCTAACCCTCTGTCAGATATGTCACTTGCAAGTAGCTTCTCTCATTCAGTGGATTGCCTGTTAGTTTTGTTGATTGTTTCCTTCACTGTACAGAAACTTTTGATTTTGATGTAAAGTCCCAGTAGTTTATTTTTGCTTTTATTTCCCTTGTCTCAACATCACGTATCATTAGGGAAATGCAAGTCAAAACTAGTGAGATAACACCTCACACCTGTCAAAATGGGTAAAATCAAAAAGCACAAGAAACAGGTGTTAAAAAAAAAGAAACAAGTGTTGATGAGGATGTGGAGAGAAAGGAACTTTCACGTATTGTTGATTGGAATGCAAACTAATGTAGCCACGGCAGAAAACAGCATGGAGGCTCCTCAAAAAATTAAAAACAGAACTAATCTATGATTTAAGAATTGCACTACTAGGTATCATCCCCCCAAATACAAAACAAAAACACTAATTCAAAGGGATACCTGTAC
>NW_021899732.1:0-594 GCF_006229205.1 Suricata suricatta
GGGACCTGTTGTGTGAGGGGGAAGTTACTCCCCAGAGGACAAAAGATCTGCCTCCTGGGGCTTTTCTCAGTCTATTTTGCCCAGGAGAGCTTGGCCAAGTTGAGGCCTCATCTGGGAAGTTAAGAAGTCATACCTTACCCTCTGAAGAAGAAAGGCTAAAGCAGATCATTTATTGTAGATCTTGAAGCTTTAAAACACAGAATTTAATCCATAGAAGGGGTGGGTGAAGAGGACAACCAGGATGAAGTTCTCAAATCCTCAGTCTTCCCATTACCCTCTCATCCCCATCCCTGTCTCCATCTCCCTTTTACTGTCTCCTGGAACCTCAGGGGCCACTTTCAGCCCACTCCTCACCTCACCATCTAGGCCTTGCAGCTCTCTGCCCCCAGCCACGACTCACCAGCCCATGCAGGCCCACTCATCCTCATGGCCTAAGAGGACACATCAAGGCCAGTGATGTCAGCCTACCTTCACAGTATCATGTCTAGCCAGCCTGGGGTCACTGTGGAGCTAACACCGTGGCACATTTCACATTGCTGCCCCACATCCAACAGATCCTGCCTCCTCCTTCTCTTTGCCTCCCTAAAACACACA
>NW_021899733.1:0-594 GCF_006229205.1 Suricata suricatta
CAAATGAAAGAGAATAGATGGTCAAGAAGATGATTATTTGTGATGATATTCCCTAATTTAAACTGTAAGTAAATAAAATTCTGAATTTCTAGAAAGGGAAAGATTAGTGTGTGTGTTTGTTGTATAGAGCAGTAAGAGGGGTGGAGGGAGACAGTAAAAAGGATGAAAGCATAATCTGTACAAAATACTTCTATTTACAAAATGGATCATTTAAAAATATCAAGCTGTCTTAGCACATTTACTATTTTACATAATTGATCAGATTTCATTTCCACATAGTTTCTCAGGAACAGAACTGTTCGGTAAAATGAGGGAACAGTATTAATGATGTAAAAGATTATGTGTCTGTGATTTCAGGGTGCAACCTGACCCAGACCAGAGGAGTGTGGGCTTTGCACTTCTCTGTGAGACTCTCATGTCAAATTATGAAATATGATTAAAATAGAAAACATGGGTGGAAAAAGGAGAAAAAAAGCATCCTTAAATGTGTGTGCATGTGCGTGCCTGTGTGTGTGTGTGTGTGTGTGTGTGTGTGTGTGTGTGTAAAGAGGGAGAGAGAGGCAGAGGGAGAGAGAGAGAAAGAGAGAGAGAGAG
>NW_021899734.1:0-1352 GCF_006229205.1 Suricata suricatta
ATCTTCCTCTGAGTCTTGTTTCTGGACTTATAAAAGGAGGGTGCCACAGACTACTTCATTTGACTGATAATTAAATAAAGCTTAGCTGTGATTCACATGTATTACCTGAACATGTATTACTTGAATATTTAAAAAGAAAAAATTCTGTAGTTGTGGCATACAGTCCCCATTTGGGGGTTTCTGGGTTTGACATTTATGAATAACACTGCTATAAACATTCTCACATAAGACTTTTTTTTTCCTCTTCAAATTGAGATATACAACTACAGTTGAGTCTTGAATTTTTATTCAATGTGACAATCAATCTTGGTCATTTAATTAGTTTAGCTCATTTATATTCAATATATTTATTGATATAGTCAGGTTTAAGTAGAGTTTATTTGTTTGTTTCTCCCCTTTCTTCTTTCAATCAAGCTTGTAAGTTTTTGTTTTCTCCCTACATCTTTCTTTCTTTAGAGCTAGTTCTGAAGATTATAATACATATCCTGAATTCATCACACTATAGCTATAATTAATTTTATATCACTTCAGATTATAATGCAAGAAACTTCAAATTCCATTTATACTCTTTTCCATCCTTGTGCTATCTATCTCTGTCATACATTTTACTTCTATGTATGTTACAAACCTCCAAATACACTGCTGTTATTATTTCTGGTTTAAAAAATCAATTGGCTTTTAAAAATTGACAAGCAAAAATAATTTAGATTTAGTTGTATATTTATTATTCCTTCTGGCAATCCTTCCTCCCTTCCTATAGAATTAACTTTCCATCTGGTACTAATATCCTTCAGCCTGGATTATTTCTTCTGGCCTTCTTTTATATTGTGGGTCAGTCATCTGGTAACAATTTTTTTCAGTTTGTTACTTTAATCTGACAATGTTTTTATTTTGCCCTTATATGTAAAAACTAAGGTTTCTCTGGGTATAGGGTCTAAGATGATAGTGTTCTTCCAGGACTGTAATGACATTACATTATCTTCTGGCTTCCACTGTTTCTGACAAAAGTGACTATCATTCTTATAATGTGCTTATGTGTCTGTGTGCTTCCCCCCCTTGGGCTATTAAAAAAATTTTTTTTACTGGTTTTTCCTTTTTTTGATTTTTTTTTTGTTTGTTTTTTAAAGCAGTTTGATCATGGCATGTCTTTCTTTGCATTTATCCTTCTTGGAATTAGCTGAGCTTCCAGGATTTGTGGGTTGCTGTTTGTGACCAAATTTGGCAAAATTTCAGCTAATATTCCTTCAAGTATTTTTTTCTGCCCTAGTCTCTTCCACCTCCTCCTTTTCTGGAACTCCAATTATACATATGTTAGATTTTTTTGATACTATCCCAAAGTTTCTGAGCTTCTA
>NW_021899735.1:0-594 GCF_006229205.1 Suricata suricatta
GCCTAGAGATGACACCACAGTGACAGTGGGAGCCTACCTTTGAGGAGCATCCAATCTCTACTTGGATTTTCTAATTTCAATATATTTAACAACAAGTGTATCTCCATACCTTTTCCCAAATCAGCTCTTGTTCCCAATGTTCCATTTTCTGTTACCAGCGCAACTAGCATTGTAGTTATCAGCCCTACCTGTTGCAGGAATTAATTAATTCATTCATTCATTTAATAAGTGAGGGGCCTGCTACCATAGCAGTACTCAGCCTCAACTATATATTGGAGTTACCTAGGAAGCTTTAAAATGTACCAATGCCTGTTTCCCACCCCCTAGAGGTTTTACTTAATTAGTCTAGAATGCCACTCAAATTTAGGAGTTTAACATTTCCCCCAGGCCATTCCAATATACAGACAGTGTTAAAAGTCACTGTACCAGAGAAAGGTCAAGACTTCATTACTGATTGCATGATGAAAGGAGAAAGGTCAAACTTTTTTTTAATACTGTTATTTCCTAGTAATAGCACCCAAGTTCACTATCTTTCCCTTGGAAGGTTGAAGTTGAATTGGCTTTCCCAGGAAAGTCAACTCTTTATCCAACTCA
>NW_021899736.1:0-594 GCF_006229205.1 Suricata suricatta
AAAAAAAAAAAAAAAAAAAAAAAAAAAAAATCCCTACACAGTAGAACCGCATTTGTAAGTCACTCCTTCTCTTGCCTCTGGGATGCCCAGTTACCATAACACTGACTGGTACCATTGGCAACATCCACCTAAATAAAATACAGTTATACAATCAACTTAAGGCAGCTCCAAAAAGCGACTCTCTCACACGAACAACTCTACTTCGCTTTGAAGCGAGGGTACTTAGGAGAAATGAAAATACACGTTATCACTGTGCACCCCAATCATCCCACCGCAGAGAAACGCTCAAGTTGAGTACTTGGCACTGCTGAAAGTCAAGTTGCTTCTATCGATGCACCAGAAACCTATGGAAGATGTAAAGAGCCACCGACGGCTCCAGTGGCTCAGAGCGGGGGGATGCTGACGGCGGGTGAGGAGGGGGAGAGACCATGGCGCTGCCAGAGAGTAGAGGGTCAGGAAGGAGGAGGAAGGAACCGGGGCCGACAGCGTGCCCGCGAAAGAGCCCCAGGGCTAGTACGCGGGGCCGGGGCGTCGGCCGCGAGCGGCCGGGGGGCGCCCACCCAGAGCCGGCGAGGAGGGGGCGCTGCGGAGGGC
>NW_021899737.1:0-594 GCF_006229205.1 Suricata suricatta
AGTTTTATTTGTTATTCCATGCATTTAAACTATGATACACAAAGGGGTGTTTGGCTGGCTCAGGTGGTAGAGCCTGTGCCTCTTGCTCTCACAGTTGTGAGTTTGAGCCCCTGGGTATAGAGATGACATAAAAAAAAATAAAATCTTTTTTTAATAGTTGAAGAAAAGTAAATTATGGTGTATAGAGGTTGAATAATTTTTATATTTAAAATGAGTATTAATTGACAAGCATGCTTTGGACCCAAGCCAACCTTTGAGCCCACACAGTGTGGTTCTTTAAATCAAATTGAATTGAACTCAATACTATTGCTCCTTGTCTCCACAGGTCCAAATTTATTGTTTGAGGTTCCTCACTGAAGTATCAAGAGACACATAGTGCACATGGTGGGCTAGCTGCAGCCCCCGGGGGTGGGACACCCAGCAGAGGTGATCTGAGGGGAAGAAACAGAATTGCGTGTAGAGTTTGGGCTCCAGGATGAGGTGCATAAAACCCTTATAACACTTACTGACTCATGAGTCCTAACCTAACTTACTTGAGCCCCCTATTTCTACCTGCAAACAAGTAAGATGATAATGAGACCACATTATTAGAAT
>NW_021899738.1:0-594 GCF_006229205.1 Suricata suricatta
TGTGTGTTTTAGGGAGGCAAAGAGAAGGAGGAGGCAGGATCTGTTGGATGTGGGGCAGCAATGTGAAATGTGCCACGGTGTTAGCTCCACAGTGACCCCAGGCTGGCTAGACATGATACTGTGAAGGTAGGCTGACATCACTGGCCTTGATGTGTCCTCTTAGGCCATGAGGATGAGTGGGCCTGCATGGGCTGGTGAGCCGTGGCTGGGGGCAGAGAGCTGCAAGGCCTAGATGGTGGGGTGAGGAGTGGGCTGAAAGTGGCCCCTGAGGTTCCAGGAGACAGTAAAAGGGAGATGGAGACAGGGATGGGGATGGGAGGGTAATGGGAAGACTGAGGCTTTGAGAACTTCATCCTGGTTGTCCTCTTCACCCACCCCTTCTATGGATTAAATTCTGTGGTTTAAAGCTTCAAGATCTACAATAAATGATCTGCTTTAGCCTTTCATCTTCAGAGGGTAAGGTATGACTTCTTAACTTCCCAGATGAGGCCTCAACTTGGCCAAGCTCTCCTGGGCAAAATAGACTGAGAAAAGCCCCAGGAGGCAGATCTTTTGTCCTCTGGGGAGTAACTTCCCCCTCACACAACAGGTCCC
>NW_021899739.1:0-594 GCF_006229205.1 Suricata suricatta
GTCCAGCCTGCAGAGGACTTCCTACTCAGCGGCTTTCGCTTCTGGGACGGGAGTGTGGCCGCCCCTCCCAGCAAGGGCTTGAAATAGTAGACACTTTCAGAGTGTGCTGCTCCAGCCTGACTCCTTTGAGATAAATTGGTTTAGACATTTTGCCAAGAGGTGGATAAGGAAGAAGAGGCCAAATGCCAAGCTGAAAACAGACCCCAGAAATCCATTTTCTGCCGCCTGCCCCACTGTGCGTACCCTTTTAATCACTCCATCTCAACAACACAAAATGTGCGGCTGTGACAGGCCAGGCCCCTGTGAGTTCCAGCACAACAGTGACCACACACGTTGGAGGGGGGGGTGGCGGGGTGAGGTGGGAGAAAACTCAGCTCAAGTCTAGGTTCCTGCTGCCAACCAGCCCCTTGGGCATCGTGTGGGAGCATGTGAGGAACCCAGACTCTCAGGCTCCACCCCAGACCTGCAAGGTCAGAATCTGCATCTTAACAAGGTGTCCGGGGGATTTGCGGGCACAGGGAATTCTGAGGTGCCCTGGCTTGGAGCTGAGGTGGCAGCCTGAGGGGATGAGGGCGTAAAGATGGAGAACAGCAC
>NW_021899740.1:0-594 GCF_006229205.1 Suricata suricatta
AGTTGATTCTTTGATGCTTTTCTCAACCCCAGCGATTAATTTTTTGACAAGTTTTTTAAATTCTTGATCCAGTATGTTGTCTAGATCTGTCTTGAGCAGTTCTGTGGCTGTGACTTCCTCTTGGAGGTTCTTCAGGGGAGAGTTCCTTCGTTTTGTCATTTTTGCTAGTTTTCTGTCTCTTGTCACCTTTAGAAAGCTCGTTGTGCACTGTGCACCTATTAATATTTCTCTGTTAAAGGAGGCTTATTGACTGTCCAGGGCCTGTTGTTTCAGGAAATATTCTTTTAATGGTGTCTCTGTTTCTCTTGTTGTGCCTTTGAATATTTTATTTCCCTACTCAGTGGTATTTGGGACTCGCTGTCTTGCACACTTTGGCTTGTTTCTTGGTGTAGCCTTAAGAAGGAAAACAGACAGACACACACAGGGGGAACAGTAACACACAAACGCACAGACGAATCAAACAAACAAACACATTAACGGGGGAAAGAAAATAAAGAGAATGGAGAGGAAAGGGACGAAAAGAGGAGAAGAAGAAAAGAAAAAAGAAAAAAAAGGGGGTCAGAGACAACAAAGGACTGTGGACAGTCTAAAAAT
>NW_021899741.1:0-594 GCF_006229205.1 Suricata suricatta
CAAAGGAAAGAGACAGAGAGACTGAGCACGCTCATAGTACTGTCTCTGGGGAAGAGGGAAAGAACGCTTAACCACGCTTGGAGAGAGAAGCTCACTCCATAGATAACTGCTGGGTGGCCTAAATCCCGAACCCAGGTGGTGCAAGGGAAGGAACAGCTTCCAGCCCAGCGCCATCTTGGCGAGGAGTCAGTGACCGCTGCAGTGGCAGTGTCAGGGGTGCTCACTTCGACCTCGGTTTTGGGAGTGGGAGCACGCACCTCATTTCCACGCGCATCTCGCCCCCAGCACTGGCCGCGCGCGAACCCTGAATCCCGGATGCCAACAGGGAAAGAATAGCCCCCACTTCTGCGTGATCCCAGTAGAGAGTTGGTGGCGGTGGAGACCTGGGTGTGCATGCAGGCTGCAGGAGCTCCCAGCTCACTTCCAGCAGCTCCCAGCGCCGCCTCTGACAACAGCTACGCCCTCGTTCCTCCCCCAACGGTAACGCAATGCAATCCCCGCTGGGTGTTGGGTCTGTAACAGTGCAGTGCGCACATACTTCACCTCCTGCTGCGCATCTCTTCCCAGGCAGGGGCAGCCGAAATCCCAGCCTGA
>NW_021899742.1:0-594 GCF_006229205.1 Suricata suricatta
CTCTGCCTGTAGCAGGTTGTTACGCCGCTCCACGATGGCGATGTTCTCCTTCAGGTCGTCGTTGGCACGGACTGCGTCATCCAGCTGGATCTGGGTGTCCTGCGGGGGAAAGCATAAGACAGACCTGCACCCATCCCATCAAGCCTTTCCATTTGGGGTCTGATGCCCTCTGTCCAGTGGAGGGAAAAAGGGCACATCCCCTCATCTATTCTCTAGGCCTGGAAGCTACTGGTCCAGGACATTCTTCAGGTCTGATCAGTTCTCTTTCCTCAAGCCTCCAAGTCCAGGAGGTCGGTGGCTCCCACTTTCTTAAATGCGTTAGCCCAGGGCCCTCATCATATCTGTGGGCAGCTCCCTTCTGAGTGTCCCAAATTCTTTTACCTTCAGATGGGCCTGGGTAATCTTCAGGTGCTTCTGGGCCTCCGAGGCTGTCCTGTTAGCTTGGCTTAGCTGGATCTCCATCTCATTGAGGTCGCCCTCCATCTTCTTCTTCACCCGCAGGGCCTCATTGCGGCTGCGCGTCTCTGCATCCAGGGAGGTCTGCAGCGAGTCCACCACCCGCAGGTGGTTGCGCTTGGCCTGCTCCATCTCCTC
>NW_021899743.1:0-594 GCF_006229205.1 Suricata suricatta
CCCCGGCGGGACCCGTCTCCACGGCCTCCCCCGACGCCGCCTGCGCCCCCGCCTCGCTGGGCAGGGGGCTTCCGGGACTTGAGGGGCTCTGGGAGTGGCATCCCAAAGAGCGCGCTAAGCCTGCAGGGGGTCTTGTTCTCTCCAGAGCTTGCCGTTAGAGTAACCAATTTAACACTGTGAAGTCTTAAAAAATGTTTTTAGGGGCGCCTGGGTGGCTCAGTCGGTTAAGCCTCCGACTTCGGCTCAGGTCAGATCTCACATTCGTGGGTTCGAGCCCCGCGTCAGGCTCTCTGCTGGCAGTTAGCTCGGAGCTTGGAGCCTGCTTCCAGTTCTGTGTCTCCTTCTCTCTCTGCCCCTTCCCCTCTCATGCTCTGTCTCTCTCTGTATCAAAAATAAATAAAACATTTAAAAAAATTTTTTTAATATTTATTTTTTTAAATAGATCTTTTTTTATGGGTTTTATTTATTGTTGAGAGACAGAGAGACACAGCGAGCAGGGGAGAGTCAAAGAGAGAGGGAGACACAGAATCTGAAACAGGCGCCAGGCTCTAAGCTAGTTGTCAACATAGAGCCCGATGCGGGGCTTGAACCCAC
>NW_021899744.1:0-594 GCF_006229205.1 Suricata suricatta
CAGCAATAGCACTGCTAGGGATTTATCCAAGGGATATAGAAGTGCTGACAATAGGGGTACATGTACCCCAATGTTCATAGCAGCACTGTCAACAATAGCCAAATCATGGCTGATGATTGGATCAAGAAGATGTCCATCACCTGATGAATGGATCAAGAAGATGGCGATGAGAAAGAATGAAATATGGCCATTTGTAGCAAAGTAGATGGACCTCGAGGGCATCATGTTAAATGAAATAAGTCAGGCAGAGAAGGACAGATACCACATGTTTGCATTCATAGGTCTAACAGGAGAAACCTAACAGAGGAGCATGGGAGGGGAAGGGGGAAAGAGAGTTGGGGAGAGAGAGGGATGCAAAACCTGAGAGACTGTTGAATACTGAAAATGAACCGAGGGTTGAAGGGGGATGGGGGGAAGGAAGGGAGGTGGTGGTAATGGAGGAAGACACTTTGGGGAAGAGCACTGGGTGTTATATCGAAACCAATTTGACAATAAACTATTTTAAAAAGATTTAAAAAATAGTAAAATAAATCATTTTGTTTGTAAGACATGATTTTCATATTTTTGCAGAAGATAGTATTAGTCTTAGAGGGA
>NW_021899745.1:0-1352 GCF_006229205.1 Suricata suricatta
TGGCTCCACCATTTTTAACATGTGGACAGATCAGAACCTCCCCCAAGCTTTGGTTCTCTGGATTCTAAACTGAATTAAATAATTTCAATGTGCATTAGTCATTAAGGAAACAAATAAAAAGATATCATCAACATCTACATAACTATGCTACACAAATGCATGGTTCTTTGTCTTAAATTTTCTTAGCTTTACCTTTTTGCAACTTTGGGGAGCTACCATGTAGCCCCTTGTCTCCCCCAGTGGTCACCTGTGTCATCTTAAAGTGGCTCTTAGCTTCGATGTGCACGTAAGACAGAGGCTCTCAGATACTGCTTGATACCACCCCGGCAATGAGTCCTGAGCCTTACTTTGCAAACTTCCTGCCTCATCTGGGAACTTGTTTGGGAATATGTCTTGGACTACAGATTGTTAGCTGAGACGCTGAGAAATTTATTAGCTTCATTAATGCTGGGAAAGTAAACCATAGTTTCTCGGGGATTACAGTTGTAGCCTAGAAACTCTGTGTTTTAGGAGGACTATGTGTATTTTTCTGTTCCTAAGTTTGTGTGCCTTTCATCTTCTGGACCATGCTCAGACTCGTTACCAGTTTTTCATAAAACATTCGAAAGGGATAAAAAGAGAAAGAAGGTAATAGGAAAACAGAAACACAGCAAAGTGTTAAGAAATTCTTTAAGAAGTCTGGGAGCCACCAGGGAGGGAACCCGGAGAAGGCTGTGCCGTCTGACAAAAGATGGAAAATCACCGAACCATAATAGACCTCACTTGCATTGACACGCGCTAACTGAAATGAACAGCTGGGGTAAAGTTACCAAGCATCTTATTTCAGAATTTGGCAGTGGACCGAACTCTATTTGCAAAGCAGACCGCTATGACAGGATTTTACAGGTGCGACACAGAGCAGAAATGGAGTCTCCCTTCTGTGGGAAGTGTGCTCTGTGGGGTAAGAAAGCTAGTGAAAGTTGGAAAAGAGAGAACACTGATTCCCACTCCATGTCCTTGGGAAAACAAGTGCACTAGCGGGCCCAAAGGAAAGGGTGAGCTTCAAGGGGGAATTGTTCCCTGTTCTCAGCTCTCTAAGGAGGCCTGTATTCTGCGATCTCATGGATGTGAATGGGAAAAAAATGGCATGTTGTTTTCACTAGCCTCACTGAATTGTAGTATTTCAATTACAGATGTAGGAAATGAATCAGATTAGTGTTAGGTCATTCCTGTGAGTCTGTCATCGACAGAATTCAGACATTTTGATACCACAAGTCAGATGCTGTAGATAGAATGGAATATTATTTATGCTGAACACTTCTTTGAAACTACGGTGGCCACTGGGTTGCCACCAGATTGTGTCATTTAATATG
>NW_021899746.1:0-594 GCF_006229205.1 Suricata suricatta
CTTAAGGGGAAGAGCACTGGGTGTTGTATGGAAACCAATTTGACAATAAAATATTATGGAGCAAAAAAAAAAAAAAAAAAGCAAGAATTGAGAAACCAAACCAGAGAAGAGCAGACTCAGTGCATTCTGACTACTTTGGCCACTGACGATGTCATACACATATTTTGATATTGATAGAGGCTGTGCGCACGTATACTGAAAACCTAATTTCCAGGGGCACTTTCCCATCTCTGCTATTACAAATGAAGCTACATTGAATCTATCTGTGTCAAAATCCTTGCAAACCTGACTACTAGTTCTACATGATGAATCGTAAAATACTGAAGCAAATGATGCTCGTATATTTATATTTTATAGACATCTTTAAATATTCCTTCAGGAACCATAAATTTATACTTTTATCAATTTAAGAAAGGCATATAATCTCACAATTTTACCAACATTGGAATCTGTAGACCAGTTCAGTCTTTGTCAGTCTTACGTATTATAAATTTATTTGATCAAGAGTGAGGTTTTTAATGTTTACTTATTTATTTTTGAGAGAAAGAAAGAGAGAGAGCATGGCGGAGGGGCAGAGAAAGAGAGAGAGAGAGA
>NW_021899747.1:0-594 GCF_006229205.1 Suricata suricatta
GTCAGTGCAGCGCCTCATTAGGAGCTAGAACCCACAAAAGCATGAGACCCTGACCTGAGCTGAAATCAAGAGTCAGATGCTTAACTGACTGAACACTCAGGCGGCCCTTCCTTGTAGTTTCTGATGAGGAGAACTGTTGTAGGTCAGCAACCTGAGTAAGAAATTTAACATCATTGACTTGCTGTTTTGGCTTCTGTACATTGCGTTGCAAATGGATCTCTCTGTTCACTGTTCTGAATAACTATGTGGTGACCGCTATGTGGCTCTCTGTGGAAATTATCAGAAGGTGCTAACCTCACCTGTAAATTTACCTGCTTTCTAAATAGACAACCTAGGTCGTAAGTTGCACACCCATCCCCCTATTTGAAGCTGACCAGGCAAAGCATACCTGTGGGAAGTCACGGATTCACTATCCCCCAGAACCTGGGGTGCCTACCTATAATTGGTCATTTCAAGACCCTCCTAAGACAAAGAACTTTAAAACTGATAGGGTCCTGCCAGAACTACTGTCTGTAAAAAAGTAACTGGGTGTCCTGAAATGCTGTGAACTTTAACTGGTTAACTAAATGATGTTTGCCGCCTTGCTAAAGTCAA
>NW_021899748.1:0-594 GCF_006229205.1 Suricata suricatta
CTAATGAACAAAGTCGTCCATGTCCTATTGTTTCAGAGTGGCCCAGAAAATATGTGCTTATCAAATATTTACTTTTCATCTTCCTGTGAATTACATTCTTTACCTTGGAGGCCCCGGACTTCTGATACCTTGCTCCTCCTCTTCCTTCCTTCCTTCCTTCCTTCCTTCCTTCCTTCCTTCCTTCCTTCCTTCCTTCCTTTCTTCCTGCCATTCTTCTCCCTAACATCTTCTCTTCCTTCTCTCCTCTTCAAAGACATACATACCTTACTTTCCCTTTGCAAATTTCCTTTGTTTGTGGAGTCTCCATACACATACTATTAAATTTGCATTTCTCCTGCTTATCACATGCAGATTTGGTTCTAAGTCAACAATGAGAACTTTTTCTGAGGTTCAGGTCATGCCTTTTTACATTCTTTCTGCACGTTCAACTATATTCGGCTCCTCTTTTATACAATCAATGTTATGAAGAAAAAGAAACAGAAAGGCAGGGCACAGCATCTATATTCTGGGGGAGATAAGGGACACCTATTTTCAAGTCCTAAAGTATAATGAAGAGTAACTCACAAACATGTTCCTGAGGTACCCAGCATAACA
>NW_021899749.1:0-594 GCF_006229205.1 Suricata suricatta
GCATCTTCCGGCGGAAGAGCCAAGCAGCACTCGGATATCTTGGAAGGGAGGAGGTTTATTTTACACAGGTGTGTTCAGAGGCGATCACTCTCCAGAGGTCTGAGCCCAGAGCATCGGCAGAGGGAGTAATTTACAGCCTGTTACTTCCGCATTCCTCATTAAGGGGTGACAAGCAGGGTGGGAAGAAGAACCCGGAAGGGGTAGTCTTTGATCAGGGACAGGTATTTCCTTATGAGTCCTGATGCCCATCTTATAACAGATTTTTTTCCTATCAAAATAAGGCAGTGTCGTGGGGTTAGAAAGTGAGGAGTGCTTTTTTTGTAGGGTGGTTTGAGATGTGAGGAAGTGGCCTAGGATCAGAGACTGAATGATGGAAGGGACAAAGCCATGAAGATAGCTGGCAGGGTAGTGTTTCAGGGAGAAGAGTAGATACAAAGGCCCTGAGGTAGGAGAGTGCTCAGCATTTAAAAATAACAGCAGTGGAGCGTCTGGCTAGCTCAGTCAGTTAAGCAGGCTGACTCGATTTAGATTCTTGATTTCGGCTCAGGTCATGATCTCACAGTTCCTGAGTTCAAGCCCCATATCCGCCTCCAC
>NW_021899750.1:0-594 GCF_006229205.1 Suricata suricatta
ATACTGCTTCAAGTGTGTCCGAAGCCATTAATGCCAAAGGTGAATATTTCAGCTGTGCTTAGCAAACAAAAGATCCCGCAGTTACCAGCATTCACTCTGCTTGGAGGAGAGTGCGTTAAAAAGGACCTTTTTTTCTTATCACATGTTCATATTCGAGATAAAGAGTTTACTATGTGCATTAAAAAGAGCCTTTCTTTCTTTCTTTCTTTCTTTCTTTCTTTCTTTCTTTCTTTCTTTCTTTTTCTTTCTTTCAAAATCTTGCCTATTTTGTAAGGAGTCACTGGTAAAAACCTGTGTCAACTGGCACCAAATTTGCAGTTATCCAAGGTCCCCTGCAGACTGGTCCCTTCAGCTCCTGGTCTGCTGGTGCGCTCTCCACATGGCTGTCCCTGGGGGCCCACAGTCCTGGCAGAGCTGGCTGACATAAGTCAGGAAGATGCCAGGAAAGGAGATGAGCTGGCCTCCACAGAAAGTCAGAGGGGATCTGGAGACCAGTTGAGCCAATGATCTCTGAAGGGCCAGAGGGGCCGTCATACATATTCCTTGCCACTGTCTCTGTCTGAGAATTGACACTGGTGCTAAGGGAGTGAGTAG
>NW_021899751.1:0-594 GCF_006229205.1 Suricata suricatta
AACCAATGGAACAAAAGAAAATATCCCAAATACAGACAGGACAAAACCAGACCCAAATACACATGAGATTTTAGTAGGTTAAAAACTAGCATTTCTAATGAATGGGGAAAGATGAGTGATTCAGTACATGGTGAAGGAACAATTGAGCAGCTATCTAAGAAAATAATGTTACCTCATAATTTGCACCAAAATAAATTCCATGGAGATCAAAGAGTTAAATGGGGAGCACCAGAAGAAAATATGTGAGACTATTTTATAACCATTAGTGGGATGATCTCCATAAATATGACATAAAACCTAAGAGCCATGAATAAAAATATTGATAAACTCAACAATATACAAAGTGTTTTTAATTCTGCAGAGGAAAAATCAGTGGTTGTCTCTAAGGTGAGGAGGAGGGTTGGAGATGAAGAAAAATGTGACATAGTCACTGAGGAAATGGAAGACAGTATTTAAGAATTCAACTCAGATGAGAAGCCATAACTCTGTAAGAGCATCACCGCACATGATCATGTTTTTCCTCATGCAGGTTAGAAACCTCTGGGACTTGTTCATTAGGAGTTATGTTCACCTGCTGGCACCAGAGACCAAAAG
>NW_021899752.1:0-594 GCF_006229205.1 Suricata suricatta
CACTAGGTTGGCTTACTCTTATGAATCAAATGATTACTAACATTAATGTGTTACTTATATATGCCAGGCACTACGCTCAGTGCTTTCTGTGCATAATCACTTGAAATTCTCTCAACCATCTTGGAACCTGGAAACTTAGTGAATTGGTTCTTTGGAACTATTAAATAATAATGATGATAATGATGATGATGATGATAATAATAATAATAATAATACAGGACTGGAAGCCTTTAGAGTGATCTGAATAGGCAGACTGAATTATAAGAGAGGACAAAGTTGAGGGAATATTAAAATCAATGCCATGTTTATAAATCTTGATTCCCTCCTTTTGGCTCCCTCAGCAGCGCCATGGCGGTCAGCAAGAACAAGTGCCTTACGAAAGGCGGCAAAAAAGGAGCCAAGAATAAAGTGGTTGATCCATTTTCAAAGAAAGATTGGTATGATGTAAAAGCACCGGCAATGTTTAATATAAGAAATATTGGAAAAACACTAGTCACAAGAACTCAAGGAACCAAAATCGCATCTGACGGCCTCAAGGGTCATATGTTTGAAGTAAGCCTTGCTGATCTGCAGAATGATGAAGTTGCATTTAGG
>NW_021899753.1:0-594 GCF_006229205.1 Suricata suricatta
CAACGAACGTGAGATCTGACCTGAGCTGAAGTCGGAGGCTTAACTGACTGAGCCACCCAGGCGCCCCAATGTTTGTTTATTTTTGAGAGAGAGAGAGAGAGAGAGAGGGAGAGCGCATGAGTGAGAGAGGGGCAGAAAGAGAGAGGGAAACACAGAATCCCAAGCAGGCTCCAAGCTGTCAGCACAGAGCCTGACATGGGGCTCGAACCCACAAACTGTGAGATCAGAATCTGAGCCGAAGTGGGATGCTTCACTAACTGAGCCACCCAGGTGCCCCTAATTCCACTGTGTCTAAAATGACAGACTTGGTGAATTTCCAGCACAGTTTCTGCAGTTCACCCAAATATCAGTGTTCCCTGACTCCTAGACAAATAAGCATCCCATTTATGGTTTTCATGGCACATTTCTCTGCCTTAGGGAATAAACTATAAAAGTGCACACCTCTGAATCATATTAATTGTGAACTTATGCACAAAGTAACCCAACACCATGCTACCAGTGGTGCCTAGGAAGGTGACCAAGTCTTATATGAGAAGTCAAGAGACCTAGGTCTCAGGTCTAGCATTGCCACTTTGTGACATTGCCTGTCTTCTA
>NW_021899754.1:0-594 GCF_006229205.1 Suricata suricatta
GGACCCAGAGGGTTCAGCACACAAACAGGGGCTGATTCAAAGGGTTTGAGGTGGGACCCTTTTTATTATCTCCCATGTAGCTGAAGTGTTAATATCCAACGTGAATTTAATCACCCCATTTGAAGTAGGTTCACAGTTAAATCTGCCTCTCACCTATAGTATTGTAAGGACACAGGTCTGAGTCAGCCTTCCCCTGTACTTAAAGGGGAAGGCACTGGCTTCTCCTATGAAAGGGCGCACATTAAGGAGGGACAACTCCTGTGGCACCCAATCGGGAGAGACACCTTTGACCTTTCTAGGGGTGGGCCTAGTCACACCCTATGCAAGGGTCCTAGGCACACTCTGATTGGTCAATACTCCGAATGTTGTGATTGGCTCCCACAACTGCCAGTATTGATCACTGTACTTGTGTCATCATTTCCTGTAACTCCCCCTCCCAAACTCATAAAAGCCCTACCCTGCCTTTGTTCGGGGCGCTCTCTCTCCACGTGGCCAGCAGGGTGGTGGAGTCTGTGAGCCCGAGCTTAAGCTGGTAATAAAGCCCTTTGCTTTTGCAGGCGTGACTCGTGACTCGGTCTCCCTGGTAGTCTCTGG
>NW_021899755.1:0-594 GCF_006229205.1 Suricata suricatta
TATATTGACAGAGCCTTTCTAGTGATAAACATTGTTTTGGCTCATTGTTCCTACAGTTCGTTATAAAACCAGGAATTGGTCCCCAAGTTCATAATAGTATTGGTTGGTGCCAAAAGGTTGGCGATTTCTTAAAGTCCTGAACTTTCATGTGAGCCTGACGTACTCCTATATTTTTATCTAATGAGGTAGAATTTTAGTTCTTTCATCCCTGTTAATGGCAAAATATCTGGACCTTCTTTTTTCTTGCTCTTTTCTTTTTTCCCTTGAGATCTATTCTTGATTTTATTTAGCTCTTCCTGCTCCTACATGTGTTGCCCTGGAAGTTACAGAAGACAATGGCTTGTCTCTGTATTCATCCTTTGTTCTCTGACTCCCTTTACCTCTGGCCAAACCAGGGAAGAACAGGAATTAGAATCAAGGAAAGTTTGCAAGCAAGAAAATGCTGTTAAATAACAGTATGTCAAGGCAATAAAGAGACCAAAAAAAAAAAAAAAAAAAAGGATGTGAGGTCAAAAGAGTGAAAGATTGGAGACAAATTAGAATGTGGTGGATGTACTGTTAGGATTTAGTCTTTATGACAGTTACCAAGAAAAA
>NW_021899756.1:0-1352 GCF_006229205.1 Suricata suricatta
CGGCTGGACAGGACCGTGTGGTTCTTACTTGTGGTTGTTGCTATGATTGCAAAATGCACTTCAGCAACAACTACCAGGAAACTTTGAAAACATAAAAGTTTACTACTAGAAGAGCTGGGAATTACACAGCATGCCTGGGACCACAGGGCAAGGTGGAGGGTAGAGAGAGGCTAACACTATGTGAACAGGGGTTCTGCTTTCTATTGGGGTTAAGGATGGGGGGCTATGGCGAACTCTTTACTGATGAGTTTAAAATATATGAGTGGGGATTTAAAGTGAGGGAAGAGCAAAAGCAATGGTCCAAATGATCAGTCACTGAAATTAATCAAGATCTCGAAAACAAAGGAACCTCAGTTGGGAGAGGAGGCCTGGCTTTTTATCTGGTCCTGTGGTTGGCACTGGGTTTATTGGAGATAAGGGTCTTTGAAGTGGATGCCTAGGAAATCAGTGCTTAAGTCAGGCACTTGAATTACCAAAACAAACACATACACGCACACACAAAACAACTGTCAGGGCTTTCACTACAGAAGTATATGAGAAATCTCTGTACTTTTCCCTCAATGTTCCTGTGAACCTAAAACAGCTTTAAAAAGAAAAAAAAAAGTCTTAAAAAATCCATGATAGAACATATATGCAGCAGTGTTAAAAACCCCAAAGTCATGAAAAAGTGAAATAAAATCATATTCAAAAGGAATATAGAAAAAATCATAGAAACACCCCCCAAATTTGAAGTCATCTCTATGCACAAATGGTGTGCTGTCTTTTTACTCATTTTATTACGTACTTTAAAAATCCCATAGATGCTCTATCTATCTATCTATCTATCTATCTATCTATCTATCTATTTACCTACCTACCTATCTATCTATCTATCTATCCATCTATCTATCTGTCATTGTATAAGCACTTAATTTACTCTAAACACAGTTGGGTTGCTCAGAGATCCCTCTGATCAGGGGCATCAAATAGCTTTAGAAGAGCAGAATTGCGGTGACAGGTGTTCAATATATAATGAGCACGTAGCAGATGCCAGACACTGGGTTAGTGCAGGGGCTACAAAGACTTATGTAACGTGCTTCCTGCTATAACTGAGGCGAGGCAGTAAGACAATACATATGGCATAAGGAAATAGGTCCTATAATAACACACATACAAATATGTTGTAGATACTAAAAGAGCTTTTGTTGAAACCACTGTTTCCTTTTTTTGAGTTTATTTATTTATTTTTTTTAAATAATAGTTTATTGTCAAATTTGTTTCCATATAACACCCAGTGCTTCTCCCCACAAATGACCCCCTCCATGACCATCACCCCTTTACGCCCTCCCCCTCCCCCTTCAACTCTTGGTTCC
>NW_021899757.1:0-594 GCF_006229205.1 Suricata suricatta
CTACGCAGAGCTCAAATGCACCTTTATTTTCCTGCCTGCTTTGGAACCTCCCTACATCCCCCAAACCTCCCTAGGATGCAGCAGTTAAGGGCAGACGTGTGGCAGAAGGCTCCTGGACTCTACTCTGGCCCCAGAGCCAGCTAAGCATCAGTTTCACCTGCATTGGGTCTGTGCCTATGTTTTCTCAGCTGTTAAATACTTTTCAGTGTCCTCCTTGCTTATGAAATGACATTAAGTGAAAGAACAGTACAAATTGTGTGTCTATAAAATCAGCAAAAATGAGTTTATCTACATGGAGAGTAATAGATTATTTTCCTCATTATACTTTTCTGGATCTTTTATGTTTTCCATAAAAAGCATATTAATTTTTTGACTGAAAAAAACATAACATTTTAAAAAGCCATAAATGGGCACAATCTGGGTTTATATTATGCCTAACTCCGTGACTGGATCATATAGGCTGGTAAAGGCCAACTTCCACTTTCATAAACAATAGACCTCAAAAACCCTTGAAAGACAAATGTCTAAGTGTGATGTTGTAAGTGTAATGAAGGGAGACTTGATCCCAGAGAATATTACAGTTTTAAAATCTCA
>NW_021899758.1:0-594 GCF_006229205.1 Suricata suricatta
CTCCATTCATGCTCTGTTTCTCTCTGTCTCAATAATAAATAAATATATAAAAGAAAAGTGTAATTAACACAATGTTATATTAGTTTCAGATTACAGTGTCATAATTCAAAAATTCTATATATTGCTCCCTGCTCATCAGAATATGTGTACTCTTTTTAGTTTATTTATTTATTTTGTGAGAAAGAAAGAGAGAGAGAGTGGGGGAAGGTCAAAGAGAGAGGGATAGAATGAGAGTCCAAGCAGGCTCCATGCTGTCAGCACAGAGCCTGATCCAGGGCCAGAACTCACAAACCATTAGATAGTGACCTGATCCGAGGTTGGATGCTTAACCAACTGAGCCACTCTGGCACCCCAGGATAGGCATGCTTTTAATCCCCTTTATTTTTTCCATTCTACCATCCACCTCCTCTCTAGCAACCAACAGAGTTTGTATTTAAGAGTCTGGGGTTGTTTTGTTTTGGTTTAATTTTTGATTTGTTGTTATTTTTAATTTTTTTAATGCTTTATTTATTTTTGATACAGAAGAGACAGAGCATGAGAGGGGGAGGGGCAGAGAGAGAAGGAGACACAGAACCGGAAGCAGGCTCCAGGCTC
>NW_021899759.1:0-594 GCF_006229205.1 Suricata suricatta
CGGAGCTCGTGATTTGCCACGCGTGTCCCCGCAGGGGACCGCAGGCGTAGGAACCGAGGCTCCAGGGGAAGGCTGCAGCCCAGGCTGGGACCCGGCCCTCCTCTCATGCAGAAAGGCAGGCTGGCTTGGGGCGCCTGGGTGGCTCAGTCGGTTGAGCGTCCGACTTCGGCTCAGGTCTTGATCTCGCAGTTCATGGGTTCGAGCCCCGCGTCTGGTTCTGTGCTGACAGCTCGGGGCCTGGAGCTGCTTCAGATTCTGTGTCTCTGTCCCTCTCTCTGCCCCTCTCACACTCATGCTCTGCTTCTCTCGGTCTCAAAAATAAACTATATTAAAAACAACAACAACAACAACAACAGAAAGGCAGGCTGGGGAAGCCCTGGCCATCGCGGGGCGCGGAGCCCTGCTGTCACCCGTCGAAGCAGGTTTTCTCCAGCCCCTGCTGCTCCACCAGACGGGCCCCGAGGGGGTCCTGGCCTCTCAGGGATGCGCGGTGATGGGGTGTCTCTCCGTCGGCAGGGGGGGCATCCAAGATGGCGACATCATCGTCAAGGTCAACGGGCGCCCGCTGACGGACTCGAGTGAGCTGCAGGAGGC
>NW_021899760.1:0-594 GCF_006229205.1 Suricata suricatta
TTGCCATGAGATACCTCTGCACACATTTTAGGATGCTAAAATATATATATTTATAATATCAAAGATGCTGAGACCTGGAAATTTCATACATTGCTGATTGGGATATAAAATGCTACAGACACTCTGGAAAATATTTCACTTTTTTTTAGGTTAAACATGTGCATAAGATGAGCCAATGGTTCCACTTTTATATATTTCCCCAAAAGAAATGAAAAGTTGCATTTACACAAAAACTTGTAATGAATATTCATGGTAGCTCTACCCATAATTGCCAGAAGCAATATAAATTAGTTTCAATGGATAAATGGACAAACTATTGACACTTTCACAAAATGGAATACTGTTCAGTCATAATAAGAAACAAACTACTGATATATGCAATAACATGGATTATTCTCAAATGTGTTATACTAAGTAAAAGTATCCTAGAATCAAAAGCCTATATACTGTATGATTCCATTGTATGGCATTCTAAAAATAGGCAAAAGTATGTGGACAGAAATTGCCAAACTGAGGAAGACGGGTATAAACTACAAAGGATTAGCAGGAAGGAGTTGGAGATATTTGTTTTGTTTTGTATTGTTTTGGTTTTGG
>NW_021899761.1:0-594 GCF_006229205.1 Suricata suricatta
TAACGTCAAAAAGATGAACTGAGATAAGAAACTTATTACAGGATTTGGCCATGGATTCCTTAGCTATACTTCTAGGGAACCAACTGAATGATATCCCCAAACACACATGTTTCCTGTTTTGTGTTAGGGTGTGCTGAGGGAGAGAAGAGCAGGTTGGTCTCGAATGCAGAGAGAGGTCCTAGAGCACTTGGCAATTGAACTAATGACAACCGAAAACATTAAGCAATTTAAAAGCCCTAATTCCCAAAGCACTGACATACATTTAAAATATAAAGCCTGAAGCGGGAATATTTTTTAAATTTCATATTCAAGTAAGAATATTAAAAATCACAGAGACCTCAGATATTACAGAGCCCAATGCTTTCATTGTATAAATGGAAAACAACCAAAGCCCAGAGAAGAAAAATGAATCTTTCAAGATAACTGGCAACTAGAAATCCACTGACCCAACTTGGAGTAGATTTCAGGCCTTTCATTTCCCTTTTTTACATTTTTTAAAAAGTTTATTTATTTATTTTTGAGAGGCAGCGAGTGTGTACATGCACAAATTGGGGAAGGGCAGAGGTGGCGGTGGGGAGCGGGGGGGGGGGGGAA
>NW_021899762.1:0-594 GCF_006229205.1 Suricata suricatta
ACATCATAGCCCATACTAAAACTCTTTGTGCCCAAACCAGCTTCTCTTAATCAATTGTACTAAGTTGAAATCTTGTCTTACTTTCTTGTTATCTACACCCCCTTATTCAGTGTGTAACCTAATTCTAATCCTTATTTCCAAATATCCAAGAGTTCTTCATTTCTTTCCATTTCTATAGTTCAAGTCTAAATCAGCCCATTGCTTAACTAGAGCAAAAGTCTGATTACGGTTTTCAATTGTACTCCCTTACCCTCCAAGCCCTTCAACAAATTTCTGTCAAATCATCATTTTAAAGCCTATCTGTTGTGGTCATTCTTAATAGAGACCATGATACAGTCTCTACTTTGTATTTAATGTTTTCCCTTTGCTGGACTCTGTACCTCTACAACTTTGCTTCTTTCTATGCCATGACCTGCATGCCCTACTCCACACCCCACTTACCTTCTTTCTTTTCTCCTCATCCATTTTTATAATGCCATGCTATGCTATCCCCTTCACTTCTATTCACTCTTTCTCCCCTGCCTTCTCATAGATTCTGCCCTTAGTTCAAGACTCATTTCCAGTTTTTTCATCAAGTTTTCCCAACTCCCATTG
>NW_021899763.1:0-594 GCF_006229205.1 Suricata suricatta
TTTTTTTAATGAATTTACTTTCATTCATCCACAGCATGGATCTGCCCCTCTGTACCTCAAACGGCTGAGATTAGTTGTGACTTGGAGTTGCCATTTTGTTTTGTATAATGACCTCATCTGATTTTTATTTTTTATTCTATAAAATTTTCCATGCACTATCCTTGTGGAATTGACATGACAAATAGTGCTTATTCAGATTTTTGTATCGCTGATGCTACCTATATCTTTAGAAAGACTTGAAGTAACCATATTTAACCTTAAAATGTCACAGATTTTAGGTGTCCAGATCTAATAGAAAAGGTTTTGGGGTCCTAAACGTGGTTTAACATTTGTAATGGTATTATCCATGTGACACACACATATAATTTTAACTCCTTATTAATGTTTCAAAAATTGTATTAAGAAAAGCATCTTGGGGGTGCCCAGGTGGCTCAGTTGGTTAAGCATCCGGCTTCAGTTCAGGTCATGATCTCATGGTTCGTGGGTTCGAGCCCTGCATCAGGCTCTGTGCTGACAGCTAGCTCAGAGCCTGGAGGCTGCTTTGGATTCTGTTTCTCCCTCTCTCTGACCCTCCCCTGCTCGTGCTGTCTCTCT
>NW_021899764.1:0-594 GCF_006229205.1 Suricata suricatta
TGATGTGCAGGAGCCCACAGTGCCCAGCGTGCCCAGGGGCTGCCTGGGGACTACTCTTCTTGGGGTGACTGGAAGTTGGGGTTTCTCCCAGCTTGTGGTTCCAGCACACCCGGGACCTGGTCACTGCCCCACATCCTGCCAGGAGGGGGGAGCACACTGTACCCTCCAGCATCAGCCTTGGGAGTCTGCACTCCTGGCCCTTGAGTGGAAAGGAGCTGAGCCCACAAAACCAGGGACTGTCACCCGAAATCTGGAGACAGGGGCGGAGATGTGCTGAGCGAGAGCCGGAAACTGGAAGGAACGGGTCAGTGGTGGGTGTGCACCCAGGCTGGGGTCTGGGCTTTTACCTGCAGACCCCCACCCGCTCTGCAAGGCAGGGAGGGGACAGGGACGAGTGTCCTGTCTGTAGACTGTGAAAAGCCTGTGTGGCCATGTCCCACCTGGGGAGGGCATCTCTCCCCCTCAGCCCTCCATTTGTGAGGATGACAGATCCATTAAAAACCTGAGAGTGAGTTACGAAATTCTAGAACACTCCTCTGGCCCCACACCTACGTGCACAACAGCGGGCCCGACGCTTTAAACACACCTGAGACA
>NW_021899765.1:0-594 GCF_006229205.1 Suricata suricatta
GCTGACAGCTCAGACCCTGAAGCCTGCTTTGGATTCTGTGTCTCCCTCTCTCTGCCCCTCTCCTGCTTGCACCCTGTCTCTGTCTCTCTCAAAAATAAACATTTAAAAACATTTTTAGTAAAAAAAAATGATGTTGAAGGAAGAAAACAGGCACAAACTAATATGTACTGCATAGTTCTATAGATAACGCTCAAAACCAGGTGAAATAAATCTATGGTGTTAAAAATCAGGTCAGTGATTATCCCAGAGGAGGGACCATGGGGTCTCTGGGGTGTTGGTAATGTTCTGCTTTTTGGCCCAGGGGCTGGTTACATGAGTGAGTTCAGCTTTTGGAAATCTATTATGTTCTTTTCCATATGTGTTAAACTTAAGTTAAAAGTTCATTTACAGGGGCTCCCGGGTGGCTCGGTTGGTTAAGCGTCCAACTTGGCTCAAGTCATGATCTCACGGTTTGTGGGATGGAGCCCTGCGTTGGGCTCTGTGTTGACAGCTCAGAGCCTGGAACCTGCTTCGGTTTCTGTGTCTTCCTTTCTCTCTGCCCCTCCCCTGCTCATGCTCTGTCTCCATTTCTCAAAAAACAAACATTAAAAAAAA
>NW_021899766.1:0-594 GCF_006229205.1 Suricata suricatta
TACGCAGATTTCCACATCAGATAACTAAGTGCTCAGTACATTATCATTTTTCACAATTTGGAGAAATCTCTTTAAACAGGAAAAGTCCAAACTGGTGGATGGCCATGGAGAACCATTTATAATAGCTAATATTTTAAAAATTCTAAATACATATTCAGCATAACACTAAATCATTTAATAAGCATTTTCTTATGTAGTGTTCACAGAAATTCTATGAGATAGGGTTATTACCTTGCCCATTTTGCAAATGATAATCCTAAATTCAAAGTAGTTAATTTTCTTTTGATTATGTAGCTAGGAAGTAATGGAATTCATGTTGAAATCCTATTCAATCTGAATCAAATGACTTGACCTAATTCTTCTTTTGCACAAATGAGGAAATGAAGTCTCTGTTTAGAAGCTTCCAGAAAAGTTCAAAATAAAAAGATGCAACTTTCTGGTTCCTTGTCCAGAAATGCAATTTCCCAAATTTACTAACCATTTTTTATTATTACAACCCACCGTGGCTTCCAGGGTTCCTTAAAAGAAAAATTCAAATATTTAAGAATTACAAAGATAGGTTCTAAAAATATATATTATCCTTAAATTCAAATT
>NW_021899767.1:0-2891 GCF_006229205.1 Suricata suricatta
GTGCATACATGTTAAAAATCATTACATCATTTACCTTTAAGGTACGCAGTGCTATGCGTCAATTATATCTCAATTAAGCTGGGAAAATAAAAAAGAACACAAGTTAGCCAGGTGAGGAACCATGGTCTGAAACTCTGAAAGCAAGAACAGATCTCAATGGGTCAAAGGATAGCCATGGGCGTTCTACAGGTAAAGTCTTTCCTAATAGGTCAAGAGCAGAGTTCAGTCTTAGAAAGGAAATCTTTGATCCCCTACTCTCCTTAAGAAGACAGTCATAGGGTGCCTGGTTGGCTCAGTCGTTTAAGCCTCCGACTTCGGCTCAGGTCAGATCTCACGTTCGTGGGTTCGAGCCCCACATCGGGCTCTGCGCTGACAGCTAGCTCAGAGCCTGGAGCCTGCTTCCAGTTCTGTGTCTCCTTCTTTCTCTGCCCCTCCGCCTCTCATGCTCTGTCTCTCTCTGTGTCAAACATAAATAAAACATTAAAAAAAAAAAAGAAGGCAGTCATCTCTCTGATGGCAATAAAAATTTGGCCCATATCCTTGTTTTCAATCCACTGTTACCCCATGTTGCCTAAGGTTTAGAAAATGGATGCTATTTCAAGCTTTGGCCTCAAATCCACCCATAGCCTTGTAATTTGCCAAACTAGGTTGGGGAATGAACTGAGAGGGCTTTACTGTGTATAACTAGATTCTTGGGGCCTTGCTCTCAGAGCTGGGGTTTTCATAGTAGGGTATATGAATGCCCAGTAATATGGATGTGTGCCAGGACGGGCTCAAAGCCACATGATAAACATAGCACATATAGAACATCAACTTTATTCAAATTGTATACATACATGTATAGATATAACAAAATTTGAATGGATCTACAAAAAACAAACCATGCAAAAGAAGAGAACTACAGACCAATATCCTTAATGAATACAGATGCAAAAATACTCAAGAAGATACTGGCAAATTGAATTCAACAACATATAAAAAGAATTACCCATCATGAACAAGTGGGATTTATTCCTGGGTTACAGGGCTGGTTCAATATTCATAAATCCATCATTGTGATCCATCACATTAACAAAAGAAGGGGGAAAAAACCATATGATCCTGTCGATAGATGCAGAAAAAGCATTTGACAAAATACAGCACCTTTTCTTAATAAAAACCCTTGAGAAAGTTGGAATAGAAGGAACTTACCTAAACATTATAAAAGCAGGTTATGAAAAGCCCACAGCCAATATTATCCTCAATGGGGAAAAACTGAGAGCTTTCCCCCTGAGATCAGGAACACGACAGGGGTGTCCACTCTCATCACTGCTGTTTAACATAGTGCTGCAAGTCCTAGCATCAGCAATTAGAAGACAAAAGGAAATAAAAGGCATCGGACTTGGCAAAGGAGAAGTCAAACTTTCACTTTTCACAGATGACATGATACTCTACATGGAAAACCCAGCAGACTCCACCAGAAGCCTTCTAGAACTCATTAATGAATTCAGTAAAGTGGCAGGATACAAAATCAATGTACAGAAATCAGTTGCATTCCTATACACCAAAAATGAAGAAGCCAAAAGAGAAATAAAGAAACTTATCCCATTCACGACTGCACGAAAAACTATCAAATATTTAGGAGTAAACCTAACCAAGAATGTAAAAGACCTATATGGTGAAAACTATAGAAAACTTACGAAAGAGACTGAAGAAGAAACCAAGAAATGGAAAAACATTCCCTGTTCGTGGATAGGAAGAATAAACATTGTGAAAATGTCATTACTACCCAAAATAATCTACACATTCAATGCAATTCCCATCAAAATTGCACCAACATTCTTCACAAAGCTAGAACAAACTATCTTCAAATTCATATGGAACCACAAAAGACCCCGTTTAGCCAATGTTATATTGAAGAAGAAAACCAAAACGGGAGGCATCACAATCCCAGACTTTAGCCTCTACTCCAAAGCTGTCATCATCAAGACAGTATGGTATTGGCACAAAAACAGACACATAGACCAATGGAATAGAATAGAGAACCCAGAACTGGGCTCACAAATGTATGGCCAATTAATTTTTGACAAAGTAGGAAAGAGTATCCAATGGAAAAAAGACTGCCTCTTTAGCAAGTGGTGCCGGGAGAACTGGACAGCAACATGCAGAAGAATGAAACTAGACCACTTTCTTACACCATACACAAAAATCAACTCAAAATTGCTGAAGAACCTGAATGTGAGACAGGAAACCATCAAAGCCTTCCAAGAGAAAGTCGGAAAAAACCTCCTAGACCTCCACCGCAGCAAGCTTCTACCTGACACATCCCCAAAGGCAAGGGAAATGAAAGTAAAACTGAACTCGTGGGACTTCATCAAGATAAAAAGCTTGTGCACTGCAAAGGAAACAGTTAGGAAAACGAATAGGCAACCGACAGAATGGGAAAAGATAGTTGCAAATGACATATCATATAAAGGGCTAGTATCTAAAATCTACAAGGAACTCACCAAACTTCAAACCCACAAAACAAATAGCCCAGTGAAGAAAGGGACAGAAAACATAAACAGACACTTCTCCAAAGAGGATATCCAGATGGCCTACAGGCACATGAAACGATGCTCAACATCACTCATCATCAGGGAAACACAAATCAAAACCACACTGAGATACCACCTCACGCCAGTCAGAGTGGCTAAAATGAACAAAGCAAGAGACTATAGATGCTGGCGAGGGTGCGGAGAGACGGGCACCCTCCTACACTGCTGGTGGGAATGTAAACTGGTGCAGCCGCTCTGGAAAACAGTGTGGAGGTTCCTCAAAAAACTATCCATAGAACTCCCTTATGACCCAACTATAGCACTGCTAGAGATTTACCCAAGGGATACGGAACGGCTGATGCATAGGAGCACATG
>NW_021899768.1:0-1352 GCF_006229205.1 Suricata suricatta
AATAGATACAAAATTCATTCCAGTTTCTTTTTGGACATTTCTCCATATATCATTTCCTTCCTTCTTAACTTCCCCCTCTCAAATGCTGGTTCAGTGTGCTATCACTTTAATCAGTATTAGCCTCACTTGTTTTGGCCAAGAGGTCATATAAGGATTCTGCAAACTCCTCAGTATATCTTCCCTAATACTATTCAGAAACAAGGGAGAAAACCACAAAGTTGGCCCATGGAGTCATTAGATTCATCATTCTGTGTATGACCTGATTTGCATTAGCCTTTAATACGGTGAACTATGATAGCATTCTTTCAATGAACCAGCTCTTCGTTTTATTGATCTGTTCTACTGTGGTTTTTTTTTTAATATTATTGATTTTTGTTCTAATCTTTATTATTTCCCTTCTTCTTCTGGTTTTGGCCTTTATTGTTGTTTTTTGTTTTTTTTCCCCCCAGTTCTTTTAGGTGTAAGGTTAGGTTGTGTATTTGACTTCTTTCTTCCTTCTTTAGGAAGGCCTGGATTGCTATATACTTCCTTCTTAAGACTATCTTTTTGGCATCCCAGAGGTTTTGAACTGTCGTGTTTTCATTTTTATTGGCTTTCATGTACCTTTTAATTTCCTATTTATTTTCTTAGCTAACCATTTATTTTTTGGTAGGAAATTCTTTAACTTCCAAGTATTCATGGCCTTTCCAAATTTTTTACTGTGGTTGATTTCATGTTTCATAGCATTTTGTTCTGAAAACATGCAAGGTGTGATCTCAGTCTTTTTTATTTATTGAGAAATGATTTGTGGTCCAGTATGTGATCTATTCTGGAGAATGTTCTATGTGCACTCAAGAACAAGGTGTATTCTGCTGCTCTAGGATGAAATGTTCTGAATACATCTGTTAAGTCCATCCAGTCTATTGTGTCATTGAAAATCATTGTTTCTTTGTTGGTTTTCTGCTTAGATGATTTGTCCACTGCTATAAGTGGGGTATTGAAGTTCCCTACTATTATGGTATTATTATCAATGAATTTCTTTATGTTTGTGATTACTTGATTTACATATTTGAGTTCTCCACGTTGGGGGAATAAATATTTACAATTGTTAGATCTTGATGGATAGACCTCTTAATTATGATATAATGCCCTTCTTCATCTCTTTTTACAATCTATTTTAAAATCTTGTTTTTGTGATATAAAAATGGCTACTGCAGCTTTCTTTTGATGACCATTAGCATGATAGATGGCTCTCCATTCTCTTACTTTCAAGCTGCAGGGGCCTTTAGGTCCAAAATGAGTCTCTTGTAAGCAACATATAGATTGATATTATTTTCTTGTCCATTCTCTTACCCTGTGTCTATTGATTGGAC
>NW_021899769.1:0-594 GCF_006229205.1 Suricata suricatta
TAATTATATTCAAAATCATCTATTACAGTATTGTCATCACCACTATCTTCAAATTACTTTTATCATTCGAAATAGGAACTCTGTGACCGCGAAACAATAACTCCTCATTCCCTCTGCCTCTGTCAATCTCTAATCAATCTTCTGTCTCCAGAAATTTACCTTTTTAGATTTTTTACGTAAGTGGAATCACATTTGTCCTTTTGTTTCTGCCTTATTTATCTCAGCAAAATGTTTTCAAGGTTCATCCCTATTAGAGCCTGTATCAGAATTTCATTCTTTTTTATGTTAAATAATATTTCATTGCATGTGCATACATATTGTGTTTATTCATACATCTGTTAATGAACTTTGTTTTGTTCTCATCTTTTGAGTGTTATAAATAATGCAACAATAAACACTGATAAACAAGCATTTATCTGAGTTTCTGATCTGAATTATTTGTGGTATATGCCCAAGAGGGGAATAACTAGGTCATTCAATGTTTAACGTTCCGACGAATCATCAAACAGATTTCCACAGGGCCTGTACCACTGTCATTACCAATACAAAGGTTACAGTTTGTCCAGAACCAACACTTGTTGCTTTCTATTTTTT
>NW_021899770.1:0-594 GCF_006229205.1 Suricata suricatta
ACCAGTGATCTCTTCTCCACCTTCAAAATGCTGCCTGGCATCATTCTCTCTCTCTCTCCAGCAGATTAATTTTGGTTTAAAATTGAGATTCAATCACCATACTCTCCTACGATGCTGCAAAGTCGACAGTGACTATTATAAAAGACTAATTAAATAGACATCGCATACTTCAATGTAACAAGTCTTAGTCAACAATGGTGAGATTTTTCTACCGCCTTAATTCGGTTTTGACTAAACAAAATAAAATGCAAACACATCATAAGTAGGCCGATGATCATGTACTATAATTGGCTGTATTTTGCTGACTCCTCTAGAAGTTAGAAACATATTACCTCTGTGAAGTCAGATTTCTTCTCTGTAACATCAGACTGAAGATTTTTAAGGGCAATTTGGTCATTTGGACGGTACTGGTTGTCCCGTAATCCTAGGCAAAAGGAGATAGTATTGCTACTTTTTAGTAAATGAGAGGAATAAGATGAAATCTAGAACTCTACAGTTTCACATCCATCACCCAGGTAGCATACTCGCCAAGGACAGATCCAGAATTTTCTGACTCACGATAAAACCTTGTACATTTCCTTCTTTCATTCCACC
>NW_021899771.1:0-594 GCF_006229205.1 Suricata suricatta
CACAGATTGGGAAACACACCCACTCGGGTTCCGGTCCCACCATGCCCTGGTCTGTAAGCAGAAAGCCCATCCTCCGTCTGAGAAATAGCACATCCGTGTGCAGACTGGCCTTAGGCATCAAAATTGATCTATTTCCTTACTTTCTGACCAGTTTCACACAAACCCGCCTACACCCCTCAAAGTTTAAAGTAGTGCAGGAACAAAGGAGAGTGTCAGTGATGTAGTCTGTAGTGGTATATGTTCCGGGGCACTTGAAAGACTGTGTATTCTGCTATTGTTGGGGGGAGTGTTGGAGAAATGTGATGGAACCTGTCGGTTGGTGATGATGTTGGTTCTTAAAATCCTGCTGATCTTCTGTCTCATTGTTCTATCAGTTGTGAAGCCTCCAGCCATAATTGTGCACTTCTCTATTTTGCCTTGTAGTTCTATCAGTTTTTGCCTTACGTATTTTCCTGCTCTGTTGTTTGGTGCATACATGTTCAGGGTTGCTATGTCTTCATTTAGGGCTGACCTTTTTCGTCATGTAACATGCCTCTCTAGCTCAGGTAATTGTCTTTGTTCTGAGGTCTACTTTATGTATTAATAAGCCACTCC
>NW_021899772.1:0-594 GCF_006229205.1 Suricata suricatta
AAACTGAAGTTTATCAAACCATGTAAAACCTATCCCTACTAGTATCAAAGACCACACTCTACCTCACTCCTGGTGTAGTTACAGAGGGTTCCCAGAGGGAGAGAGTGTGTACACAGGCCATGCAGCGGCACAGTAAAGGAGACACCCAGACAGAGAGAGAACGAAAGCAAGATTTTCAGGGAAGAGATGAGTGGAGAGCTCTCCTGAGTCTTATGATGAAATCCTGAAGGTAGCAAACAAGAGCGCACTGGGCTCGGCGGCGCCTGCACATCCTCGTGAATGCTGAAGCCACACAGTCACTAGCGCAGTGCTGACGAGTACCTGGCTACTAGTAATCCACGCCTTATAAATCACAGCATGAAGAAAGGGTGGAACACACAATTCCAATTCTTTTCTAGCAGTTCTGAAATTATGTGCACGCATATACCTCTGTGAAAAAGAAAACTGTATTCTTCATGTGATGTGAATATGGAATAGAAGGTACATACTCTATGCTCAGGCTGCCTGAGAAGGAATCCCAGGTTTTGCTACTTGCATAGACTTTGGCAAAATTTTAAGCTTTTGGTTGTTTTTCTAAGTATGCTAAGCTGTAAT
>NW_021899773.1:0-594 GCF_006229205.1 Suricata suricatta
GGTGGCGGCAGGGCAAGGGTGGATTTATGGGGTGAGGCACGGCTTTCCAGTGGGGAGCCCTGTGGAGAGGCCAGGCCTGGGTCCCACCTGCAGAAGTGCGGTCCAGAAGCTGGTACCACGGTCGTCTGGCCCAGCCCGGCTCGCCCCAGCAAGTGGTGCTTGAGCGCTCTGGCTTTCTGCTCTGTGGCCGGGGTGCTGCTGCGCCTCTCGGTGGCTGGGGGCCCGTCCTGTCTGGTCCAGCTTGTGCTGTAAGCCTGACCCAGACCCATCGTGCCCTCGAAGCGAATTGTTAACCACAGTGATGCCACTTTGGCTGTTCCATCTCCTGCGGGCCAGCCCGAAGCTCTCACGCGCTGCTAGCCCAGGGCCTGCCTGGTGGGACAGGGGAGCCGAGGGGCTGGAGGAAACCCAGGGACTCGGGAGAGGACGGACCTGGCATCTGGGTCCCAGCTCTGCCTCTTCCTGGGTGACCCGAGCCAAACTGATCCACCTCCCGGGCCTCAGTTCCCTCGTTGATAAAGTGAGGGTCACACTGCCCGCCTTGGCAGGATTATTGTCAGGCAGGGAGATAGCTGTGTAGACAGCTTGCAGACC
>NW_021899774.1:0-594 GCF_006229205.1 Suricata suricatta
GTCAGTGCTCCAATCTCCAGTTGTTCAAGGGTCGACTTTACTGCTGGATTTAGTTTGCTAATGTTTGTGTAGAATTTTTTTCTTATATGTTTATTAATAAAATTGAACTGTAATTTTCTTTTCTCTCAGTGCCCTTGTTGGATTTTGATACCAATGTTCTACATTCTCATAAAATGTATTTGGGAGTGTTTCTATTTTTGTGTCTTGAATAGTTTTTAATATGAATGGAATTCATTATGCCTGGCTGGCTCAATTGGTAGAGCATGTGACTCTAGATCTTGAGGCTGTGAATTCAAGCCCCATGTTGGGGGATAGAGGTTACCTAAAAAGAAGACCTTATATACAATATGAATGGAATATTTTCCTTTACTTGGTAGTAGAACTCACTAATAACCTAGAATATTACATTTTGCTAGATTTTTGACTACTCAGTTTTTAAATTTTTTTTACTTTTAATTTTTTTTTTAATATAATTTATGGTCAAATTAGCTAACATACAGTGTATATAGTGTGCTCTTGGTTTTGGGAGTAGATTCCTATGACTCACTACTTACCTACAACACCCAGTGCTCATCCCAACAAGTGCCCTCCTCA
>NW_021899775.1:0-594 GCF_006229205.1 Suricata suricatta
GGGGGTGGGCCGCGCGCTTCTCAGAAGACGCGGTGGGAGGGGGAGGCGTGCAAACCCTTGACTCCGCTATGGTTTTACTGTGAGACACGGTTTATGTTTTTATAAGGCGTCTCCCCTGCAACACACGCCGGCGCCAGCATAGCCACGCCCGGGACTGAAGCCACGCCCCTCGGGTGGGCTTCCCTCCCACGATTCCCACATTCGGTGTGCACCCCCACGGTCTCCCCTCTTCTGTGTCCCTATTTCATCTCAAAATGCTGGTGACAGCATGACACGGATGTGCAGCTCACTCGCGGGTACAGCCTCTCCACGGAGGTGGAGGAGACGCGGCCCGTCCGTGCCCTGTCCCCAGCCGGGTCCCCGAGCCTCCAGCCGCACAGTCATGTCCCTCCCTGCGCTGCAGGAGGTCTCTCTCTCTCTTCTCTTCTGCGGTGTTGACACAGATTGCAGAAATGGGGAGGATGCTGGTCCAGACTGGGTTTCCCTGGCCGTGGGGTGGGCCCACCTGCGCTGATGCTGAGTGATGCCTGGCGGCAGGTGTGAAAACAGGTGAGGAACTTGTGTCACCGAGCGCCACC
Source organism: Suricata suricatta (assembly GCF_006229205.1). Classification (NCBI taxonomy): domain Eukaryota; kingdom Metazoa; phylum Chordata; class Mammalia; order Carnivora; family Herpestidae; genus Suricata; species Suricata suricatta. The sequence continues at coordinate 579 of NW_021899775.1, forward strand.
GCATCTGTGAAGGCAG
>NW_021899776.1:0-594 GCF_006229205.1 Suricata suricatta
AAAAAACACACATGAACATAGGGGAAGGGGAAAAAACAGAGAGAAGCGAACCGTAAGAGACTTAACTATAGAGAATAAACTGAGGGTTGCTGGAGGGGAGGTGGGCAGGTGATGGGCTAAATGGGTCATGGGTACTAAGGAGTTCACTTTTTGTGATGAAACCTCCTGAAACCAAGATTAAACTATATATTAACTAACTATAATTTAAATAAAAGCTTACATAAATTAAAATAAAACAAAGTGGGACTATTCCTTACCTCAGCTGTAGTGAGGGCTTCTACCATTGTATAAACTATTAAGAGAACATTTTGAAACAAAAATTCTCAATCTCCAAACCATTAATCCATTCATTAGCTCAATACATACTTACTGAACACCTTCTTTGTGCCAAGCAATATTCTTTGTGCTGGGAAAATATCAATGAACAGGAAAGACGAAAAATGTCTACCTTCATCAAGTTTATATTTCTAATGAATGGGGAAAGACCATTATCAATGAAAATTTACTTTAGAAGATGATAAGTGTATGAAAAATTATAAAGGAAGGTAATCAGGTGTGCTAAGGGTGGAGGTAGAAGGAATTTAAAGTAGAGTG
>NW_021899777.1:0-594 GCF_006229205.1 Suricata suricatta
TTTTTTTTTGTAACATAATTAATGCAAATGTTTGGACATCTTAGAATGGATCCTAAGTCGTACACTCCCCCTTCCCTAGAAGGAAAGGAAACTATTAACCAGAGCAACAATGTTGGATATTAAATAGCTACATCTTATCTTTGGCTTTCTTTCTTCTGATTCTTAAATACTGTTGAAAATTATTGCCCTTTTGTCTAATCGATTTAGAAATTTGACTAGGTTCTAACAAGTTAGTATAGTGGTAGCCATCTTTTCAGACCAATATTCATCGAAGATTTTAGCATTGGTTGAAAAGTAAAGATTTCACATACTATGGATTCCTTTAAGACTTTACAAATTACAGAGCTCCTAAACAAATTTGTCAATAAAAACAGTAAGCTATAGAAGTGAAGTTTCCTGAAAAGATTATTGCGACTTATAATGAGACTCTTCCTACATATAACGCACTGCATTGGACTGTCCTCCTCAGTTAATTCACAGATATCAACAATCCCATGTAAAAATGAAAAAGTTTTGAAATTATCTCAGAAAATATCAGAGATCAGCACAAAGCTTATTTGTTATAGGACTGAGCTGGAAAAGTAAATTTTTTTT
>NW_021899778.1:0-594 GCF_006229205.1 Suricata suricatta
TTCTTTTCTAATTTGGGAAACCTTTACTTTTATTTTAATTAGAATTGTGTAACTTATTCTCTGGAGACCATTGTTTCAGTAGAAACCTTGCCCTTAGGGAAGCAGCAGTAATGAACTCAGGCTTCCCTCCTGTTTCTAAGTTCCAATAAACTTCAGATTTGATCATTGGTACCCCATAGTTTTGAATCATTCATTTCCACACAAAATCCTTATAAAGTCTTCTATAGTAATGACTGTACACTCCACTCCATTGTTTCTTCACATTTTGAGACTTTCAGCCATGAATAGCACCCAAATCATGATATATAAAGGAGGACTACTCTGAAATCATGCATTGTACATTCATAAAAATTCTGAGGTACACCTTCAGCACGTAAGTATAGAATTTACAATGTTCTTCTTTTTCAATTCATGGTCTTTACTTGCTTCCCCCCCTCTTTTTCATTTTCCCCATCACTGATTTTCTTTTTTGTCTCCACTTTTCACTAATTGACAACCTTATGCAAAATTTTGGAATTAACTGAAGGGCTTGTTATTTTCCCTACTTGAGAGTTATTATTACATGCTAGTGCCTCAAGGCATCCATTAATTTCT
>NW_021899779.1:0-1351 GCF_006229205.1 Suricata suricatta
ATCCACAAATATTTTAATCCTAGATTTTATTTTTAAAGTTTTATTGAATATTCAACCTAAAAAATAGAACACTAATTTAAGATGGACTATATTATAACTAAGGTTTAAAGAGAATAACAGAAAGAGAAATGTGAGAGGTTTGGGTCATCTTAATAACTTTTACAAACTGCTTAGAAATTCAAGATATCTTGAAAAAAAATGGGGTAAAACTTAGTTTCATCCCTTCCAAAGGAATGTGTGCATGTGTGTGTGTGTGTGTGTGTGTGTGTGTGTGTGTTTAAATTCAGGTATATCTTTGGAATCTCTAATATATCTTTTAAAAACATTTTTCTTTACACATGATCAAGTCTAGTTCCTCTTTTTTTCTCTAAATATTCATAAAGCAAGACTATCACTAAGGACACTCGGTAATTAATAATTTTTCTTCATTTTATATATGTATCTGAATATTAATATGATCAATAATTTAATCAGAAAAGTGTTAATTTTCTTTATAGTTCATGGCTCACTTTTCCACCTTGCAGGGTGGTAATACTATATATATTTCCCTTATTTTATTATTAAAAGTTCAGTTTTCCTGCAGCTAATGAGGTATGGTATTAGCCATAACATTTTAGCAACATGCTTTTAGTAAATACTACTTTATATTTCCCAAGCAACTTTTTAGAAATGTTCATGGTGCCCAGAATATAGTCCTTGCTCAAAAATAGATTGATTTCCTTCATTTCTTTTTAAATGTTTCTTTATTTTTGAGAGAGAGAGAGACAGAGTATGCACAGAGGAGGGGCAGAGAGACAGGGAGACCAGAAATTGAAGCAGGTTCCAGGCTCTGAGCTGTCAGCACAGAGCCCAACACGGGGCTTGAACCCAAGAGCTGTGAAATCATGACCTGAGCCGAAGTAGGACGCTCAACCAACTCAGCCACCCAGGCGCCCGCATTTCTTTTTTATCTTCTTCTGTATGTACATGTATGTATACTTTCCATATTAAACACTATTTCCAAAATGCAAAAGATAATTTTTGATCCTTTATATTACATCTGCTGTCTTGGTCTTCTACCTTCAAAGAATCAGGATGTTGCTGGATAAAGCACTAGACAAGTTAACTAAAAAACAAAAACAAAAACAAAAACCATTGACAATGTTCTCTATTCTTTATTTAATTATTTTTTTCCAATTTCAGAAGTAAAATTATTTAGTTGATATGCAATGCAAGGAATTATCCTTCTCCTTTAAAATACTCCCTAGAGGGGCGCCTGGGTGACTCAGTTGGGACTTCAGCTTAAGTCATGGTCTCACAGTTTGTGGGTTCGATCCCCGCATCAGGCTCTGTGCTGACAGCTCATAGCCTG
>NW_021899780.1:0-594 GCF_006229205.1 Suricata suricatta
GAAACTTGGTGGGGACATGCAGGGTGGGAGGTGGGGGTGGATTATTTCTTAGAACTGGGACTTTGGCCTTAGGCATATGACTTGATTATCTACCACTCCATAACATATCACCCCCAAATTGGGTAACAAAACATGAGACTTTGTGGGGCAGGGATTTGGGAAGAGCTTGACTAGGCAGTTAGCTTTTGTGATATCTGATGTGTGTAGTCATCTGAAGCCTAGGCTGGGCTAAGGATCCAAGACGACTCATTCCTATGTGTGGTGGTTAATGCTGCATGTGGCCTGAAAACTCATCTGGGCTTGCCTCCTCGAGTGTCTTATGGCCTCTCCTTCTGCTTGGCATCTAGCAGCATGGGGGCTGGGCTTTAGGAGAGTTCGTTTCCCAGGAGACCAAGGAAGAGCTTATTCAGCATCATTTCAATGCATTCTATTGATCACAGGTGAGTCACAAAGGCCAGCCCAGATTTAATGAGAGAATGAAATCCCACTTCTTGATGGAATGACCCCACAGCTTCTCATTATAGTGAATAAGCCATGTAAAATGATGTGTCTTTGAAAACCGTGTATACTAAAACTGACAAAAAATGAACACAA
>NW_021899781.1:0-594 GCF_006229205.1 Suricata suricatta
TCCCTCAAAGTCATCTTATAGGTCATATTTTGTGTCATGCTCTTACATATAAGAAAACAAGGTCCAGATGTTGTTAAAGAACACTTATCTACCGATTTGGAGATTCAGGATGCAAACAATGTCTTGCAGTCAATGTACTTTAAAAGCAGAATTTATTACCATATTGGAAAACAAGAACAAACAGATAAATATGAAACAGGGTTGGGGCATTTATGAGAGAGAGAGAGAGAGAGAGAGAGAGAGAGAAAGATTTGAGCACATGTAATGTAGGTGGATTCATCCAAGAGTGACATCAGAAAGACATTCCTATTAAAATTATTTTGTTTTGGAAGTTAAGTGCCCAACACTTAATTTCAGCTCAGGTCATGATCTTGTAGTTCATGGTTTCAAGTTCCTCATCAGGCTCTATACTGACAGTGCTAAACCTGTTTGGAGCTCTCGCTCTCTCTCTCTCTCTCTTCCTCTACCCTCCCCTGCTTGTGCTCTCTCTTTCTCTTCTCCTCTCTTCCTTCTCAAAATAAATAAATAAACTAAACATTTTAAATTAATTTCTTTTGAAATAGGACATTCCAGAAGGGATGTAAATGATAATCC
>NW_021899782.1:0-594 GCF_006229205.1 Suricata suricatta
TTCAAGTGGGGACAGTTCAGCCTCGTGGTAACGCTAAGGGCAAGGATGGCTGATCATGAGAAGCAGGAAGGCTCTGTCACGGATACTCCCGGTGCCAGGGAGACCTGGTGAAATCCAGCATGGTGTGAACCCTTCCATCCTGGTCACTTAGAGAAGGGAGAGGACAGGCAGAATGCCCTGGGAAGCCCAGGACCAGCTCAGCAGAGTCTCCTCAGGCACGGAGCACATACCTCGCATGAGCATGGACAATGACAGCACATTGATGTAGGGTTCTGTTGGAGTGAGGTGGGGGGGCTGATCCCCATACTTGCTCACAATTTTTTTTTCCAACACGGGGCTTTAAGCACCAGAATTGGCATAAGCACTCTCCTCTGTCCCTATATCCTAGAGGCAAATTTAACGCAGCCGGGAAGCTTAGGGTCTCTTATCTGACTGGGTGTGGAGCGTCTGTGTCCCGTAGGGGTGACTGGGTGGTTTTCAGAGTAGGACAGAGGCAACTCTGCTTGCTGAAAGAAGTCTACCCTGGGCATCTTTGTCTGAGGAATTCACTAGAGCTAGAACAACTCAGCAATTTACACCTCAACCATCTCACGC
>NW_021899783.1:0-594 GCF_006229205.1 Suricata suricatta
CAACCAATTTTTTTACACTTTTGCTATGTTTAGCAAATTAAATAAGTCAAATAGCATGAACATAGTTTCTTTTTTTTTTGCTCCTGGATAATAAAATATAATGAGGAAAAATGACAATAACTTTAAAAACAAAAGAATTTTTTTAATTTCCAAAGACTGGTTAAATTATGAATAGCTTTTAATAATACATTCTTTACGGTGATTCCATAAAGCAAAATTCTAATACCACCTTGTAAATATACTATTTTTATTTTTTATTTCTAAAAGTAGAGAAATGATGGAAATTATTGATATCCCACATAGCAATATTTCATACTGTTATTAATTATTAATCATGATTATTTTAGTATACATGCAACTTCTTTTCACCTAAAATATGCATCTTTGAAGAGCAGTTGCTGGAAGACCTTGGTTAGGTCCTGGTTCGGAGATAGAAAATTGTTTCATTTTTTTCAGTCTCATTTTCATCATCATAAAATAAAGCTCGACATCTCTCTTATAGGAGTATTATCAGAGGAGTACCTGGGTGATTCAGTCGGTTGAGCATCCAGCTTCAGCTCAGGTCATGATCTCATGGTTTGTGAGTTCAAGCCC
>NW_021899784.1:0-594 GCF_006229205.1 Suricata suricatta
AGCCTGGAACCTGATTCAGATTCTGTAACTCCCTGTCTCTCTACCCCTCCCCTGCTCATGGTCTGTCTCTTTCGATCTCTCAAAAATAAATAAGTGTTAAAAATTTTAAATAAAAAATATGAACAGTGAAGAACACCAGTCAATGAGTTAAGTGAATTGACCCCTATTACTAGCCATAGATGTTTTCCTTTGCTAGTCCTTCAGGAATTAAAACTAATTAATGCATAAAATGAGTTTTGTATGTGAATTTTTATTTCTTTGGGAAGTAAAATGATGTAATGGGAAAAAATAAACCAGATAAAGTATCAAGTTCACACTTAACTTGCTCTGTGGCAGTGAGCTAAAAATCCACCTGCCCAGAAGGGTGGAGCCAAGATGGCGGAAGGAAGGGAACTCTGTAAACTCCGTCCGCAACATTTGTCGAACTAAGAAGGATATTACGTTCATCTGCGAGAGCGGAAGGAGAAAATAAGAACTCCAGAAGGAATAGAACCTCAAGGATACCTGAGTGAGTGGAGGCGAACGGGGGAGATCCGAAAACGGGCCAGCCCGGAACGGGCAGGGGAGGTAAGATCCCCAGCCCAACGTGGCAGC
>NW_021899785.1:0-594 GCF_006229205.1 Suricata suricatta
CGCGCACAGGACAGCGGGGGCAGAGGTAGGGGCTGCTGGCTCTGGGCTCCCGTCTCGTGTCCCGTGGGGGTGCTCTGTGAGCAGGGGTTCATATGGGCCAGGAGGTCCCCGGGCAGGATTCGGGGGGTTCTCACCAGATAGAAGAGACGCCTTCATTCGACCCACTGATGAAGAAAGTGTAGTAAAGGAAAAATCACTATTTTCACTTAAAATACATAAATGTGCATCCGTGCTCTGATTCTTTTAGTTATGGCCAAAAGCTCACTGGGACGGGGATTTATTAAAGATCCCAGTTGATTATTTGCAATCAAATGCCCATTACTTATGGTGCCTTGTTTGAGGATTTATTTTTTTTAAGAGAAAGGTGAAACCTGGCCCCTCGTCTGAATGCAAAATCATTTTACAGTTTTAAGTTTTCTCCTTGTTTTAGTTTGTCCTCAGCCTCGCCCCGAGCTGACGGCAGTTCTGTTTAATGACCGGACTCCACTGAGTCATTCCAGAGATTCATCTTGGTTGTCATAGAAACGAGCCTCTCGATTTTCTTGTGTGTTTCACCGAGCTACACCAAACTCAATTATGTTACGTAACTCCAGT
>NW_021899786.1:0-594 GCF_006229205.1 Suricata suricatta
AAGGGATCCAAGTGAATGTGGGTAGACCAGTAAGAGGTTATTGCAGTTGTGAAAGTGAGACTAGGGTACTGCCCAAGAAAATAGAAAGGAGTGTTGATGTTGAGAGAGATTTAGGAAGTAGACTTGATGCAGGGAATGGGAGAAATTGATGGGTTATAAATGTTGCCTTGAGGTTTCTGAATCAAGCAATATAAAACACCACACAGGGAGAAAGTTTAAAAATACAGTTCTTGGGGCATTTGGGTGGCTCAGTCAGTTAAGCATCTGACTCTTGAGATTGAGCTTATGTCCACAGAGAGTGGAGCCCCCTTAAGATTCTCTTTCTCCACCTCTGCACCTCTCTGCTGCTCATGCTCTCTCTCTCTCAAAATAAGTAAATAAACATTCAGAAATAATAAAATACAGTTTTGCACAAGTCCTGAGTGGCTCAGTCGGTTGAGCTTCCAACTTTGGCTCAGGTCATGATCTCGCAGTTCATGGGTTTGAATCCCATGTTGGGCTCTGTGCCTGTGCCACATCCAGCTCAGAGCCTGGAGCCTGCTTCAGATTCTCTGTCTCCCTCTCTCTGTGAGCCCCCCTTTCTCTCTCTCTCTC
>NW_021899787.1:0-594 GCF_006229205.1 Suricata suricatta
CCTAGGAGGAGGTGGCCAAAACGACCTCTCTTTGGGGCCTCAAAGGAGCCAGGTGGACGCACCGTGAAAGCTCGAGGCCCTGGGTTCCAAGAGACATCTCAGAACCACTGACTTAGGGGGGCTGAGAGGGGAATATTCTACTTGGCCAGCCCAGGGGACCGAGAGAGGAGTTTTCTGCTCGGTCCATGTTGTTTGTGTCTGAAGCCCAGGGGGCCAAGGGGAGCAACAGAATTTGACTCCCTTGGTCCAGGGGGTTTCACTGGTGGCAGCAGTGTAACTCCTTTAGTTACAGGGGAAGACTTGGGCAGGTCTCCTCTTGTCGGACAGACTCCAGAGTATAAATGGGTGAGGGTTAGTTCTGTGGCTCTGGTGTCATTACGGCCTGCTGGCAGGGGAAACTGGGGCTGGAGTAAGTAAGTCTCCTCTTGCCAGGATTCTGGTGGCTTTCTGGAACAGGTCATACACCAGCGGTGCAAGGGAAAGCTGGGTGCCCTTGGCTTAGCCACAGAGCCAACTTGTGGATACTTCTCTGTGCATCTGTTTATAGTGTGGTACTTCTGGGGGTTCCACTGGTGGCAGCAGTGTGACCCCATT
>NW_021899788.1:0-594 GCF_006229205.1 Suricata suricatta
GGAGTGGGGGTGCGGTCCGTCCAGCGGGACACAGTCCTCACCGTGTGGCCTGGGCTGGGAGGTCTCCAGACTCCGTTAGGGTGGAGCTGACAGAGCACGTGGACTGGGGCGGGTCCCCCCTGGAGCAGCCCCTTGCTGAGCCACCGCCTGGGACGCTGTGTCCGGGCTGCCCTGCTGGCGCCCAGCTCTGTCCTGTACTTTGCAGCTCAAGAGTCAGAGAGTCACCAGTCGGGTCACTGTCACCACTCACATCCTTCCGTCTTCTTTGTGTCCTGTGTTCAACTGATATCTCTGGCATGTCTCTACTTTATGGGCCTGAGTGCAATAATATAATGCAAACTACATTTTCTCCTGATTATCTTTTGTTTTGAATTCATCATGCTTGAGTACACTACAAGACAAAAAGCAAATCCAAAAAAAAGCACAAATACAAATCCACCATCAGCAGGGTCCTAGCGGAAGCAAACAGACCATCACTCAAAAGCCTATTTTTCTCTTTTCCCCTCAGATACCAGGTGTCCCCACAGGACCATGAATAAGGACACATGTGTTGACATATGTCCAGGCTGATCTGTGAGTGGCCGAGACCGTGCA
>NW_021899789.1:0-594 GCF_006229205.1 Suricata suricatta
GCTGGCCCGACCTGCAGGCGGCAGTCCCCTGCCGGGGGCCTGGAGACGCCAGCCCCTGACACCTGGCCCTGGCTCTCTGGGGGCTCCTGGGCTTGGGGTGAAGGCGAGAGCTGACGGCAGGTGACAGCACGGTGGCCGTCACCCGGGTCCCTCGGGAGTCGGCACAGTTGGCACCGGCCCTTGGGAGGCGCTGATGAGTGGAAAGCTCCGGGAAGGGAGGTGGCCAGTTCCCCACCCATCGAGCGTCTGACAGAGATGCCTCCAGAAGCAGGAGGCACAACACAGACCCGTGAGGACAGGCCCAAGCTGGCCATCCGGGGAGGCAGAGCGCGCCGCGGTCAGGGACCCAGGGGCCGGGAGCAGGCCAGTCTGGGCCCCAGCACGTCCGCACCTGGGACCTTCAGCACATGGCGGGCCACGTACGGAGCCGCTTCTCGGCCTGTGTGACGAGGACAGGGTGACCCTGCTTGGGAAGGAGGACACCGCAGGATTCGCGCTCCGTCGATGTCACACTTGGCCTCTGCCCCGGTGATGACACCTCTGGGCTCCGCAGGTGGACGGCCCTCCAGGGCCCAGGGCGTTCGCAGGCGAAGG
>NW_021899790.1:0-1351 GCF_006229205.1 Suricata suricatta
TATGGCCCTTCGTAGGAAAGTGGATGGACCTTGAGGGTGTCATGCTGAGTGAAGTAAGCCAGGCAGAGAAGGACAGAAACCATATGTTTGCACTCATAGGTCTAGCAGGAAAACAAGAGAGACCTAATGGAGAACCAGGGGGAGCGGAGGAGGGAGAGAGAGTTGGGGAGAGAGAGGGATGCAAAACTTGAGAGACAATTGAATGCTGAGATTGAACTGAGGGTTGAAGGGGAAGGGGGAGGGGGGAAAAGCGGTGGTGGTGATGGTGGAGGGCACTTAAGGGGAAGAGCACTGGGTGTTGTATGGAAAACAATTTGATAATAAAATGTTATGGAAAAAAATAATAATAAAAAGAAAAAAATAAAGTAAAAATAATTACCCCTCAGTATTAAAAAAAAAGCAGAAATAAGTGATATGGAAACTAAACAACAACAACAACAACAAACCACTTGAGCAAATCAATGAAACTAGGGGTTGTTTCTTTGAAAACAGTAATAAACTTGAAAATCACCTAGCCAGACTTATCAGAAAGAGAGAAGTGACTCAAATAAATAAAATCACAAATAAGAGAGAAGAAATAACAACTCCACAGAAATACAGTTAGAGGATAACATTATGAAAAACTATATGTAAACAAATTAGACACCCTGAGAGAAATGGACAAATTCCTAGAAACACATAAATTACAAAACTGAAACCGGAAGGTATAGAAAATCTGAAACTTGGGGTGCCTGGGTGGCTCAGTTGGTTAAGCGTCCGGCTTTGGCTCAGGTTCCTGGGTTCATGCCTGGCGTCAGGCTCTGAGCCTGGAGCCTGTCTTCTGAGTCTGTGTCTCCTGCTCTCTCTAACCCTCCTCTGCTCATGCTGTCTCTCTCTCTCTCTTAAAAATAAGTAAAAAACACTAAACATTTCTTAGAAAATCTGAAACCAGAAAGAAATTGAATAATACAAAAATTGTTTCCCCCAACACAAGAGTTCAGGGCCACATGGCTTCACTGATGAAATCTACCAAACTTTTAAGGAAGGAGTAATACTACTCTTCTCCAATGACTCCAAAAAATAATAAATTTAAAAAAAAAAAAGAAAAACTTCCAGATTCGTTCTATGAGGCCAGTATTACCCTGATACCAAAACCAGAAAAAAGAATCCACTAAAAACGAAAACTGCAGGGGTGTCTGGGTGGCTCAGTTGGTTGAGAGTCCAACTCTTAATTATGGATTAGGTCCTTATATTGTGGTTCATGGGTTCAAGCCCCACATCAGATTCTGCACTGATGGTGAGGAGCTTGTTCAGGATTCTCTCCCTCCCCATCTCTCTGCCCCTCCCTCACTTTTATGTACACACACACACA
>NW_021899791.1:0-594 GCF_006229205.1 Suricata suricatta
ATATGGGTAAATCAAAGTAATTGTTGGTTGTATAAAATAATCATTTTGAGTTATATAAAAATGTAACTAAAATATATACTAAGAACATGTGAAGTAGACTAGATGATGGGAATGAAAAAGTTCAAGATTGCTGCCAAGAGCAGGAGGAGTTTAGGAATACTGATTGTAGTAGACCCTACTGATACTCCACCCATATACTCTCTGCCTACCCATGTTCATGGATAGCTGCTGGAGACCGTTCTCAAGCACGTCTCTCTTCTATGCCTGATGTCTTTATCCTGCAGTACAGACCTTTCTCCGACTTAAGCAAGTATTAATCTGGAAGCTCAGAGATAACTTTCAACCAATGAGGGAGTCAGTAGATAAATGCCCCAACTTTTTCATCTCCTGGCAGGACAATTCTGAGTAAGTTCCACTTGGTTGTTCAGAGGGTTGGAGCTCTTCTTACCCACAAAAATAACCTGTTTGTGAATATTTCCCCATACGATCTTTTCTCTTTTCCTGCCTCACTCTCCATTCCCTTTTTTGTCTTCCTCATGTCACTTCTCAAATGCCTGTAGCCCAAGTTCTGCTGTCAGGGGCAACTTTTAGGAG
>NW_021899792.1:0-594 GCF_006229205.1 Suricata suricatta
TTTCTTCTAAGTAACAAAAAAAAGAACTAGATTCAAATATAATGAAGACATTGGAATTAACAGGCTGAGAATTTAAAATAATCTATGGATAAGACATGTTTTTTTGATTTACTCTTAATATATTGGCTTATGTTTATGATTTTTAATGGTAAACTTTTTTCATACCCTTCAAATACAACTCGTCTGTCCATGAAAAAAATAAAAAAATAAAAGCTTTTACTTAATAAATAAGTAAAAATTTAAAAAGCATGTTCGAGATGTTCTTGGAGACAGATGAGGAAGTGTATAATGGGTTCTGGAGAAAACCAAGATTTTTTTGTGTTTTTGCAAAAATGTTTATGGGAAAAACCACTTCTAGTTAAAGACAATTTAGCGTAAGTGAGAAAAAGCCTTACGAAGGGTTGCATTAGTGTGATAGATTATGAGCTGTGAACTTAGCCGCTAGTCACACTTTAGAATAGTGCCTGCTGTTCTCCTCTCTGTCTCTCACGTTCGTGCTTGTCACTTGTGTCTCCCAGACGGAGCACGGAGCCCCGAATCCGCGTGTGTGTGTGTATGTGTGTCTCCCAGACGGAGCGCGGAGCCCCGCATCCG
>NW_021899793.1:0-594 GCF_006229205.1 Suricata suricatta
TGAAAACGTTCTAGAATTAGGTAGCAATGATGGTTGCACAAGCCCCTGAATGCACTAAATGCTGCTGGATTGCATATAACATAACATGGTTAAAATGGTAAATTTTGAGTTATTTGTATTTTCCAATAATGAAAAAAGTACCTGTATATTATTTTCCACTTGCAGCATTGATGAGATAATTTGTATTAGACCAAAATCTTTCTTGAAAATCTTATTTAAATACAAGTTAGTTAACGTAGCATAATAATGGTTTCAGGAGTAGAATTTGGGGATTTATCTTACATACATACAACACCCAGTGCTCATCCCACCAAGTGCCCTCTTTAATGCCCATCACCCATTTAGCCCATCCCCCCACCCAACAGCCCTCCAGCAACCCTCCGTTTGTTCTCTGTATTTTATTTTATTTTGTTTTTTATTTATTTTTTTTTCACGCATGCAAAAGCAAAGGGCCTTATTACGTGTTTAGGCTCGCCGGGGCCTAAACTCGGCCTCACAGACTTTACAGGCGTGGTGGATCCGTGCTGAGAGCCCCGAACAAAGGCGGGGTAGGGCTTTTATGAGTTTGGGAAGGGGGACTTCCAGGAAATTGTG
>NW_021899794.1:0-594 GCF_006229205.1 Suricata suricatta
TCTCCTTTTGAGGTTTCTGCCCCCTGTGGCTTGGCATACCCTACATCTTGTGAACCAGATGGAGCCACTTGATCAGTTCCTGGTTTAGAGGTTGCCAGCCTTCTCAGCCAAGTCTATGGAGAACTTGGGCTACTACAGAGGAAATGCATAGATACAGCTCAAGTTCCATCCCTAGGAAGGGCAGAGCAGTGGGGGCAAAAGCAGCCACAATGAAGATATTTGGTGTTAAGCAGGGGCAGCAATGCAACTTCCATCTCAATTCCTTCAGAATTGAGGGTGGTGATGTTGTGCTCAAATTAATTACTCAACATTGCAGCTGAGCCCTTAAGAACAGTTTCCTAAAGGATCCTTCATATTTGAAGATTTCGGTGGTCTAATTTGTGGGTTTTTTTTTTGTTTATTGTCAAGTTGGTTTCCATATAATACCCAGTTTCTTCCCCACATGTGCCTTCTTCCATGTCGATCCCCCTTCCCTTCCCCTTCCCCCCCCTTCAGCCCTCAGTTTGTTTGCAGTATTCAAGCGTCTCTCATGATTTGCCTCCCTCCCTCTCCCTAATTCTTTCCTCCCTTTCCCTCCCATGGTCCCCTGTTAAG
>NW_021899795.1:0-594 GCF_006229205.1 Suricata suricatta
TTTTTTTTGTTAATCTGGACAAATTGTAAGTCTTCTGGCAAGAACTCCCCATCCTAGATGAAACATTGGTGGTTCATTGGAAGAAGTCAAAACAACATTAACAGGAGTTTGGGAGAAGTGGATTCCAACCCTCAGATAAGTTAGGAGTTCAGGACTTCAGAGAAAGTAACTGCAGATGTGGTAGAAATAGCAAGAGGATTAGAAGCCTGAACATGTGGCTGAATTGCAGCAATCTCATGATCAAACTTTAATGGTTGAGGAGCGATTTCTTACAGATGAGCAAAGAAAGTGGTTTGAAGTGGAATCTACTTCTGGTGAAGATTGTTAAGCTGAAGGATTTAAAGTACTACATAACTTAGTTGATAAAGCAAGGGCAGGTTTTGAGAGGATGGATCCCAATTCTGTAAGAACTTCTATCTGTAAAATGCTATCATAGGGCATTGCATACTGAGAAAAATCGCTTATGAAAGAATTGATGTGGCAAGCTTCACTCTTGTTTTATTTTAATTCCCACAGCCACCTCTACCTTCATCTACCACCATCATGATCGGTCACTGCCATTAACATCAAGGCAAGAGCCTCTACCAGCAAGGT
>NW_021899796.1:0-594 GCF_006229205.1 Suricata suricatta
TGGGTAAAACAGTGGCCCAAGAGGCTGGGCAGCCCGAAAGGGGCAGATCAGGCAGCGCCTTAAACACACACACACACACACACACACACACACACACTCACACACACACCTTGGCTCTTCCTAGGAGCCGTTATCCTCATCTGGGGACATCACACAGATGCACTAGGGACTCTACAGAGAACAATGAGTTCTACATGGTGCAAAAAGTGGCCACGTCTGGCCCAGGTGTACATTTTTCTGGATCTGATGTCCTATAATAAAAACACTAAATAACACACCCTGTCCCCATAATGAACCACGTTGGGCCATGACCCTGGAATCAGGCCAAGCTGGGTTCATATTCTGGCTCCACCATCAACGGCCCAACTGGCCTTGAGCACGACAGTGACCACTCTGAGCAGTGACAGTGATATCTCAGTTTCATCATCTGCAAACTACAGATGACAACAGCCCCGCCTGTGGTCAGGAAGACGCCGCGAGGCGGCAGCGTGGTCAGTGCCCGGCATGATGTCCGCGTCCGCGTCCCCAGGGAGGACTCTCCCAGGACCTCCCGCCAGGTGCCCTTCCAAGGACAAGTCACTCTGCCTTGGGAAT
>NW_021899797.1:0-594 GCF_006229205.1 Suricata suricatta
GGGTGGGGTCTCTGCTCTCTGCTCGAGTCACTGGCCAACTCACCATCCCTCTGAGATTCCTCCCTTTATTGCTTTATCTTGCCAACTCATGCCCTCTGCTGGAGAGCTCACCCACCCATCCCTCCCCTGGAGCCGCAGACACTGGGAACTCCCGACAGCTCTGTGCCATCACAAGGGGCTGGGGGACACCTTGTACCTGTGGCCAGTTTGAAGCCAGCCGTGCCACAGAAGATTTTGGCAGGAGCACCTTCCCTGGGCTTCGTTTCTCATTTCTCATGCATCCTGACCCCTCCCGGGCCAGCATTAGGCTCCGAGGCATTGGGCGCCAATGTCCAGTCTCCAGCCACACCCTGGAGTTCTGTGTTTGGGGTGGAGTTCTGTTTTCATTTTGTCAATGACTTTGCTCTCGTTGGAACACAACACCCTCCAGTTTGCCTGGTCTATCATTTCTCCTCCAGAGTCATTCCAACCCAGCACCATCTGTCAGTTGCTCAAAACCTCCAAAAACAGTGTATGTTCCTCTTTGCATAACCCCATGCTTACGACCAGAAATTTCCACACGTGGTTATTCACTTACAGGTCATAAAGGGCTTC
>NW_021899798.1:0-594 GCF_006229205.1 Suricata suricatta
TCTCTAGATTTAAGGCAGAGAGTGGGAGCCGTCCCTTGTCTCTCCAGGGACGAGGTGGTAAGAACCACACAGTTCTGGGGTGTTTGCAGGACCTCCCATTTGGACCAGGACCCGCCCCCCAGGCACCGGGTCATTCTCCATCTCGGAAGTGGGGGCACTCAGGGTGCTGAGCAGCGTCCCTGGCTTCCGGCTAGTAGATGCTGGTACCTTCCCCCACCCCACAAGTGTGACATCTAAATGGGACTCCAGATACGGCTCCACGTCCCAGGGGGACATTCGCCCCTGGTTGAGAACTCCTGACTTAGCTCATTTCGCAAGAGGCTGTCCCGCCCGGGCTCCCCTGGCGCTGCCTGGAGGGGGAGAAGGAAGGGCCTTCTCTCATCTTACTTGGGGACCCGGAGGAGCTGGAAGCGAGGACCAGAGCTACCCCAAAGCCACCTCCAAAGCCAGTGGTCCCAGGGGCCAGGAGCTGCTGAACTGTCTTTCATGGTCCCTCCAAAGACAAAGGAAACGGGCAGTGGGGTCCACACGTGCGGACCACACCTACCCCCGGAAACCGGAAGTGAGCAGGTCCCCCCACCGCTCTAACCGGCT
>NW_021899799.1:0-594 GCF_006229205.1 Suricata suricatta
ATATACACATATGTGCACACATGTAGGCACATGCATGCACACATGTCCACACATACACATGCATGCACACACATTTCCACACATACACACACCACACATTCACACACACATACACACATGTGGCCACACATACCTACACACACACAGGCGCATGCACACACATGCATGCACAAATGCACACACACACACATATACACGCATGCATCTCCTTTATGCTAAAATATCCAACTCAGCTGTGACAGGGAAGGCAGGCTGATTCACCCTGTGGCTGATTTTGTTGGTTTTAGAGGATTTTGAAAGGTTTGAAAGGATATTGTTGGTGACAAATAGACATTTTAAAAATGTCAAGTCACTCTCAAAATGGACGCTCCTCCCTTAATAGGCTCTTGCTGATCGCTTAAGCGCTACAAGGCCTCCCACAGATAGGTGCCCAGCTCCTGCTCTAGACATTTCAGAAGGCTGAGCTGGGCTGGCATCTCCCACTGAGACAATACTCCAGTGACAGAGCTCTCACGTAAATTATATGGAATTAGGCGATGGGCAAGGGGAGAGACTTTATTACTCAGAGCTAAAACAATCTACCAAATAAATTGC
>NW_021899800.1:0-594 GCF_006229205.1 Suricata suricatta
AAAAAAAAGAATTCAAGAGAATCAACCAAAAACCTAGCAGAATCATAACAAAAATTCAAAATAAATATATAAAAATACAAAAAAAATAAAGTGCAGCTAGAAATATATAACATTTATACTTAAGTGAAAATATTGTTTTTGTCTTTTATGTTGCAGATTAGAGCATGCATTTATGCCTCTAATAATATTGTTATGTTATAAAAATTATTACTAACTTCCTCAAAAGTTATTACTGGTATTTAAGTAATAATGTCTTTAAAAGACTATACTTATGCCTTTGAAAGAAATGAATTAAGTGTTAAAGTTTGAACCTCTTAAGGTTACATATGTACAATGCGAAGGTACATTTAAGTAATTCTTAAACTTAATAAGTCTGGCAAGAGATAAATAACTGGTTTGAGGTTTATACTTATAGAGCAATTAAGTCAATTCACTAATGGACTAATATAAAGATATTTTTTAACATATAGTATACTGTCATTCAAATGAACTTCTTTTAAGTGTTTACATTTTTCTCTCTTTCATGGGAATGGAATCCTTGGCTTCTTTTACAAGAAGAGCAGGAGAAATACATTATAATGATTTTTATATGGA
>NW_021899801.1:0-1351 GCF_006229205.1 Suricata suricatta
GGTTATGTGACTTGGGGAAAGTCTCTTAACCTCTCCAGGACTTAATTATAATAACAAGACTTACCTCATTATCACAGTACCGTATACATGAAAAGGGCTGCGCAACATTTAACTTCCTCTTCCCCCAGTGTGGCACCTGTTTACATATTTATATTCTTCTGTATGAGCAGAGAACAGGCTAGATATGTCTATTACTTTCTTCCTTATGAAAATGTTCTGAATATAGCTGACATTCAATGTATAATTGGCGATTAAGTGACTGATTCGCTTGGCTGTAGTGTTAAGTGGGTGTGTTATTAAAAGGCACTTCAGTCACTTCTAATTTTACTAAGCAGTGGGATGTACTTAGAAGAAGCACTGAAGTAAATGGTTTCCAAATGGCTTTGAGACCTGAGTCTTACTTATGTTGCCATGTGAATTAGTGTAAGTCTCATCATCTCTCTGAATCCAAGTTTTTAATCTATAGAATGTGAATAATATCTACCTTCAGGATTTTTCTTTGAACTAAATAAGATGATATAGAGGATTCCATTTTAGAAACCATGTTAGAAGTTATTATGGATGGGTCGTCAACAGAAACTATTACCCAGAAAGATTGTGCCTTGGCAGCATTACATCCATACAGGTTATCTTTTTTCTAATAAAATAAAAGATATTTAAACAAAAAATTTCTTTCCTGTGATGTTAATGTCACCATTCATGAATAAGTGTGTATTAGTTAAGTTAAAGGCTACGCTGCTATAATGAAGAAACCCAAATATACGGTGGCTTGATATTTCTCTTCACTCAACACTCTGAAGTGTGTGTGAATAGTAGGGTAGTTCCCAGGATGATGGGGTAGCATTATCCTACTCATTAAGGAATCCGGTTCCCCCCAAGTCAATGAATCTTCATCTCCAAGGCCATTATTCTCTTCATCATCATGAAAGTATCCACAACTCCACACTTCAACTTATAGGAAGAAAAATGACAGGAAGTCCCAGAACACCAATTTATTTCAAGCAAGTGAGGCATATTTGCACACATAACTTCTTACATTCTATGAGCAAAAATTTGGGTGCATTGCCCATTTACTGGCAAGGGAAGCTGGGAAATGTAATCAAGTTGGGAAGACAGACAGGAAAAAAGGAGAGTACATTTTTGGAGAAAAACTAATTTCCATACATCCAAAAAAAGAAACTAAAGATAAGAGAATTTACAAAGAAGACTGGCTGTAAGAGTAAATTTTATGTGACTCCTTAATATAGAGATTCAACAAAGGAAAGGAGAATGATCATACAGTTATACAGCAAGGAAGGGAGAGGTGAAGGGAAGGTAAAAGAACAGAGAGGCAAAAGACCTACACCAAAAG